>NW_022631033.1:15043064-15306433 GCF_010015895.1 Lontra canadensis
TCTTTCTTTCTTTCTTTCTTTCTTTCTTTCTTCCTTTTTTTTTTTTTGAGACAGACAGAGAAAGTGAGCAAGCACGAGTCTGGGAGAGGGGAAGGATTCAATCCCAGGACCCTGGGATCATGACCTGAACCAATGACAGATGCTCAACCAGCTGAACCACCCAGGCACCCCAAGACCACACATCTTTACTACTTGTTGCTCAACTCATTTTTTTCCTTGCCCCACTGTCACTCCCGTAAGTTTCCCTAGAGGCAAAGGGTGTGATTTTCTATTATGGAAAAGGAAACACAGAAAATAATTTCTTTCTCAAATTTTCCTTCTGTGTTTTTTAACTTCCTATGAATTACTGGGTGCACAGATTCACACACTACACTTGGCCGTTTTCTTCAGGAAGAAACTCAAGTCATTATCTGTTTTAAACAGACCAACTGCTCCACATCTGTGACTATGATGCTGGGAACTAACCGAAAACGTCCCAGGAGGGCAAGGCTGGGGCAAGGATGGGGGAGACCTCTGCTTAGATATTCCCTTTCAGAAAAAGAGGAAATAAAACTCAGAGAGGAAGTTTTATTCAGTGTATTTTAAAGTTGAAAGGCAGAAAGATTTTCCGTTGTGGCAAACTGCAATGACGTTAGATCCCTCTGTGTGTCACAAGCTCTCTGGCATTTCCCTGGCTCTGATCCCACTGCTGAACTTACTTGCTCTGCCACCAACGTCCTACTTTTTCCAGACCTAACTGGCACCACTCCTAGCCCAGCTGAGATCACATGGCTAGTAGGTCTGACCCCTGCATCAGGACCTGCCGCGTCACATGTTTCGGATTCCATTCCCGGCTCCCTGCAGGCTTGGGTCTGGGGCAGGAGCATTCTGGCAAAATCCAGGGTTTCTCCAGCCCAGCGATCACTGATTCCGACCTGCAGAGGAATTCATTTTATAACTCAGACTTGTAAGAGGGACCCATGAGCACCTAAGCAGAGAAAGAGAAAAAAAGAACACCTGCCAGGAAGAGATTTTTGTAAGAAAAAAGGAGACATAAAATTTCTACAGTAGAAATTTGTCTCCATGATTCGCTCTCAAGCTGTGGTCCAAAAAAAAAAAAAAAAAAATGTTTCTAAAAACAGTTTTCATCCTTGTAATGACCTTGCTCACTCTGCCACGACTTTTGGGTGGCCTGACAGCACTCAGAGTTGTGTAGCTGACTTTGTCCCCGGAGGTCAAGGAGGCAGCTGGTGCCCTTACCTTAGGGATCCTTTTCTGCTCAGCTGAGAACAAAATAGCGAAAGAATCAAGGTGCCATCAGCCAGACCACCTCCGGTCAGGCCGACAGGCTTCCCTCTCAAGACCCCAGGTGACACAAAAACCTTCTTTTTGGAACCTTCTGTAGGAGTAAACAGCTCCCCCCCAGCACACTCCATCTGGCTGCTGCCCTATGTCTCACAAGCCAGCTTATTCACCTCTTTATTTAACCTTGTCATTTAACATGAAGAAAATCATTACCAGCTACCCTACCCCTCCACCTCACACCACTGCCAGGACACAGACATGCCTGACTCTTTATTTCCTGGGCTTGGAGAATAGGAGAAGACTTCCTAGAGGAAGCGGCATTGACATTCTAATTGGAATAAAGGTATAGGAGTCTATGAGGCCAGGGTAAGAGAGTGCTCTAGGGAGAGGGCATGTGCAAAGGCCCAGTGGTGAGCAAGAGTGGGATGCATTCTGGGAGTTAGAATACATTCAGTGTGGCTGGCACAGAGTTGGGGAGGTGGCAAAAGATGAAGCTAGAGATCCAAGCAGGAGTCCCCCAGTTCTTTGCTCTTCAAGGTGTCGTGCACAGATCAACAGCATTGGCATCCCCCGAGAAACCTATTCAAAATGTACAATTTCAGGTCCAATGCCAGATGTATTGACTCCAAATCCAGATCAACATTTTAAGCTCCCCAGGGGATCTGATGCACAACTGAGAAGCGCTCCTCTAAGCGTAGGAAGCTGTGCAGACTTGGGAGCAAGTGGAGCTTTTGGAAGGTGAACACAGGGGAACCACGTGATGGGCTGGGGGTTTAGAAACGTCATTCTGGCTGCAAAGTGGAGGAACAGAGGGTGAGTCAGTAGAGACCCACAGAGAGATAGGGAGGCCAGTTCAGAGGCTGGTGCCAGTTGTCCCAGCAGGAGACAGCTGCCACCCTGACCAGGCAGGAGGGACAGGGGATGGGGGCATGGACGCCACTGAGAGGCAGTGGAAGAACACAACCAAAGACGGCGTGGTGGGCAGAATTCCCGCCGAGTGCAGGGCCCACTGCCCGCCAGCCCGGCTGGGTGTCGCGGGGGAGCTGGCCCGAGCTCAGCAGGGTGGGGCCCGTATCAGTGGGTGTGGGAAAGCACAGGGCTCTTAAGGGAGAGTCCCTCCGCATCTGCCCCTGTTGCTTAATGCAGAATGTGAGCAAACCGGTTTCACGCATGCTTCACACGTGTCCCATTCAGTGCCTGGTGCTTAGGTCCCCCTGTGGCAGCCCTCCCACCCCACTGCCCCGCACCCCTGCCAGCTGTCACTCTCATGACTCACCCTCCCATTTTAACATGCAAAGCAGGAAGTCTGCCTAGAGTTCCTGGTGGGGCTGGGGGCGTGGGTGGCGGGAATCCAGTAGCCTCAGTATTTAGCAAGGACAATTTCTTTAAGGGAAATCTGACAGTCAAAACCATTCTCCATCCCCTCATTAAAAATCTCAGCAAAAGTGAGTGGCTAAGAACTTACATTCAGCGCGTGTTTGTGAAAAACCCCTGCTTCGGGCTAAGATCGGTCCATTTCTGTGCCTTTGGAAACAAGCAGAATTCATCCAGCAAGACTTCTACCATTTGAGCAAGTCAACAGGGCAAAGGAATTAAAAGTCAAAAAGGGAAAATGTGGCTTTCCTTTTGTGCCAAAAATATGGCTAAAAATTCCGGAGTCCACAGCATTTACCCACCTCCACCTTGTGACATGACATCGCTGCAAACAGGTGCATTTACAGTGGAGAGATTGGGGGCACCTGGGGACTGGCTAACGAAGGAAACTTGTCCGACACAGTGATGGACATCACACTGTGGAGGGGAAGGGACAACAAAAAAGGTGACCCAGGCACCAGAAGTCATGCAGTGGCAAAATTCAGGACTAGTTCGCTCATCTTCCTGACTTTGCAGGAGCCCATGCCCACACTCGCTCCCAACAGGCTTCTGTCCTCGCTGCTCTGCTGGAACACTTCTGTCCAGGGTAGTCACCATGGCAGAATCCAGTGGATGGTCCTCTGTCCCCACCATACTGTACCTTTCAACAGCATGTGACTTAACTGATCCCCTCCTTCCCCGGAACTTTTCTCTCTTGGCTTCCGGGGACACCACGTGCTTGGTTTCCCACCTTCCTCCGTGGCAGGTAATTCTCAGTCCCTGTGGCTGGCTCCTTAATGCCCTTTCAGATACGCAAGGCTGGTTCTGTCTTGGGAACTCCTCTATTTCCCATCCAGATATTCTGGTTCCCCCAGGGTTACCTGGCGAAGTCTCTGACACCTTCTTTTTGCTACTGACTTGCCAGTATGTTATCTCCAGCCCGATGGTCTTCTGAGTCCACGACACCCATCCGTCTTCACCGGCTTGTCTTGTAGGCACCTCAATAAAAACTGTCCATATTCAACCTCCGGATTCCCTCCCCCAAAGCCCATTGAGTCTTCCCAGTTCAGTGAGTGCAGATGCGCGTCTCCCCAACTGTGCTCACACCCCGACATCCAACTCCTTTCCTATCTCTGTGGCCACCAACCTGGCTCAAGCGCCATCATGCCCCATGCCGCCCTTGGGTGGTCTCTCTGCTTCTTCTCTGATCCCTCTGTGGCAGCCAAGAGCAGCCTTTGTAAAGGGTAATTCAGGGAATGTTACTCCTTGCCTTGAAACCCCTCAGTGGTCTCCTCCTGAACCCAGAGTCACTTCCAGATTGCTTTCTGGTAACCTGGCCTGCCTTCTGTAACTGTTTCCAATGCTACACTTGCCCTCACTTATGATGCTCTGGCCTCCCTCACTTTCTTTCAGATCCTAGAATACATCCCATGCTTTCTCACTTTTGCACTCACGAGTCTGCTTTGGGCACTCTTTCCCCAAACCCTGCAAGGGCAGTTCCCCTTCCTCATTCTTCATGTCATCACCATAAGTGTCACCTTCTCTAAGGGACCTTCTTTGACCCCAACACTTAAACCAGGCCCTGTGGTTCCCTCCCCAATACACTCTCAGTTCTTCTCTGAGCGCCCATCACAATCTGAACTCATTCGATTGTTTTGTGGATGGTCCGTCCCTCTATCTGTGTTACAAGGTGAGCCTGTTTCAGGCAAGGGTCTAGTCTGCTGCTTTCGCTGCTGTGATCCCACTGCACAGAACCATGCCTGGTGCACAGCTGATGGTAATTGTGGACTCACCCCTAACGGGTCCCTAGAGTCCTGTATGGAGACATAAGTTAGGAATGAAACAGCATTGTACAGGAGTGTAGCACACAGTACTTCCTAGTACGACCCGCAGCTGCTATGACCCCATCAGTGAGGATTTCTAGAACTTCTGAGGGATCTCATGGATCAGCTATATGCCTGCAACACAGCCTCACACACATTCTCCTCTAAAACAGAGCACTCGTTCTACCAGATTTTGAGTCCTTGACAGATCTGGGGTTACCAACGTCAAAAAGAGCAACCAGATTTAATTTTGGATTAGCCATAAAACCAGAACAAAACTCCAGGGAGTGGTATCAGGCCCTGCTATGACAAAGAGCGATGGTAGGATAGGAAGCAAAGCCATTCGTACTGGCGCTTGCACACAAAACGGGCAGGGCCGAGAAATCACCTACCAACGTGTTTGGTCAGAAGTTCACGGCCGAAAGTGGACAAGAAGAAACATCCACAGCATGAGGTTGGAAGCTCAGCTCCAGCTTCCATTCTGCTTGGTGTGTGACACTGATCACGTCCCCTGTGTGCCTAGATTTCCCCATTGTAAAACAGGGACAGCGGCAGCATTTGGCTCCAACCGTTGTAACGTAAAGTGGGTCATCTGGGTAAAATGCTAAGAATAGCGTCTGGCATGTGGGAACATCGGATGCATTTTAGTTTTTTCTTTTTCCAAGAAATCGAAGAAATGGGGGGCAAAAATATTTACCAAATGCTAAATATACTTGACAACAAACAGCCTTTCTGAGTTTAGATCTAGAATGGGGGTGTGTCACCAGGGGGAGCGCTGCAGGGTGGGACAGGAGGTGCTCTGAGGGCAGAGAGACAGACCCCTGGGGTTTAAGCAATACCCTACTCACGCCTCCTCGCCCCTTGTCAGTGGGGAGACACCTGCTCCCTGGCTGTCCCGAAGACAAGCTTAGCACACAGGAGGTCTGGACAGAAGAGAAGATTGTTTCATTCCAAGGCAGCCATCGTCTTCTGTTCCAGCTGGGTTTGAGACACAGACCACTGGGCTCTGATTAGTAGGAAGAGTGCCACTGTATTGCTGTTGAACAGGGCTCGGACCCCAAACAGTGCACCACGGAAGTTAAGAATTGAAAGACAATGTTTGGGGATTAGTATCTAGAATATATAAAGAACTCCTAGAGCTCCATGAAATGCACAATCAACCCAATTTGTAAAAATAGGCAAAGGGCTTGAAGAGACACTTCTCTAAAGAAGATATAGAGATGACCAGTAAGGCCAGGAAAGGATGTTCGCCCTTACTAATCATTACAGAAATGCCAAGCAAAACCACCATGAGATAACACTTCACACCCATTAGGATTTGTATTATCACAAACGCAGAAACCAACCAGAGAGGACGTTTATAGACAGGATGTGGAGGAATCGGAACCCTGGTACTATGCTCGTGAGGATGTCAAGTGGTGCAGCCACTGGGGCCAACAGGATGGCAATTCCTCAACAAATGAAGCATAGAATGACCATATATATGACCCAGCAATTCCATTTCCAGGTACACACCCAAAAGAATTGAAAGCAGGAACTAAAACAGGTATCTGGACGCCCATGCTCAGTTATTCTCAATAGCTATTATTAATCTCAATAGAATTAATAGTAATTACTATTAATAGTATTAATTATTAGTATTAGTAATTAGTAGTCTTTATTAGTATATTAGTAATTAGTGATTATTATACTATTATTACTAGTCTTTATTAGTATATTAGTAATTAGTGAATATTATACTATTACCAATAGTATTAATACAATAGTATTAATTAACAGTATTAATAGTATTAATCTCAATAGCATTATTCTCAATAGCTAAAGGGTATGAACCACTCGAATGCCCATCACCAAAGGAAGAGATACAGAGAATGTGGGCTGTGCCTACCACGGACTACTACTGAGCCTTAAAAAAGAAAGAAACCAGGTCCATGGAGGACAGGTAATGTGATGAGCACTGGGTGTTACATGCAACTAATGAATCGTTGAACACTACCTCAAACACTAACGATGTACTGCACAGTGGCTAACTGAACGTAATAAAAGATCAAAGGGAATTAGTAAGAGTGTAACAAAGAGTATCTATGGTCCTTCAAAGAGGCCAGAGGTTACTGCTTTGAATTTGTCATGAAGGAAATATGATCTTGGCACAATAAATTGCCCTGGCACTAAATAAAATTTACTATCATAATAAAAAATAAACAAAAATGAAATAAAATAGAAAGGAAGGAAATTCTGACCCGTGCTAAACCATGGATGGACACGGAGGGTAGTACGATAAGGGAGTTAACCAGTCCCAAAGACAGACACACTGTAGGATTTACCTGCAGGGGAATGCACAGAGACAGTGAGGATAACAGTGGTTGCCAGGGGCTGGGGGGGCAGGGAATGGAAGTTAGTGGTTAATGAGCAGAGTTTCCCATTCACAGGATAAAGTGTTCTGTGGACAGAAGGGGCTGATGGTTGGACATCAACACGGATGCACTTAATGCCTCCAAACTGGGTTCTTAAAAATTAATTAAGATGAGGGGCGCCTGGGTGGCTCTGTCAATTAAGCATCTGCCTTTGGCTTGAGTCATGATATCAGGGTCCCGCGATCGGGTCCCGCACCGGGATCCCTGCTCAGCAGGGAATCTGCTTCTTCCTCTCCGTCTGCCCCCTGCCCCTCACTCATGCTCTCTCTCTCAAATCAACAAATAAAATCTTTAAAAAAGTAACTAAGATGATACATGTTATGTGTGTTTTACCACTTTTTTTTTTTAAAAAAGGATAAAACCCAGCATGAACCTCAACCTCATCCCAGGAGAAGCTTTGTTCAAAATTGCAAGCATTTGTTCACAGGAGATTAAATGAACGCCTACTGGTTTGCAGGCTGTGTTGGGCGCTAAGGGAGGGAAAAGAAAGGTCCTGCCCAGTGGGAAGATGTCACACTTCCCTCAGCTCAGGGGAAGAGGGAGAGAAAGGGGAGACTCAAATGAAAGGCAGAATGGCTCACCAGAGATATGTGAACAGGCCTTAAGTTTTAGAGGAAAAAAAACGAACATCTCCACACCAAACAGGAGATTTAGGGGAGGGAGGCAGATTTCAACACCTCAGACTACCTAAGGAACCGGGGCTGACTGCCGAACACCTACAGAAGAGGAAATCTTGACGATGATAGCGTAGCGTGGACACCAGAGGAAAAGGAAAGAGAACAGGTTGGCTGCTGCAATTGAGACATCTTCTAGAACAGTGCTTAGTAAGAGAACTACTAAAATACACAGAATTAAATCCCCCATAGAACCACCAACTACAGCCAATGTCTCCGGAAACAGAGCTTCCCAGCAAAGAATTTGCATTTCCAAGAATATCCGTATTATGCACACCATGGTTTTCTTCCGTGCAACGTAGCAGGGCAGTTGCCAGAGAACCCTGAGGTCCCGGGTCACCCTATGGGGGTGTCAGGGAAGCCGCGGGAGGACGGGTCTGTGGCCCAGGGTCCTTTCCGCTCGGTGCCTGCGTGCACCCAAGCCCGAGCCCTGACAGGAAAAGAGAAGCTTTCACTCGCTTGAAATGCAGAAATATTTATTTTGGTTTCCTTCATTGTTTTTTGGAAATTCTGTTTTGGTTTATAAAACATAGAAATAGCCAACACTTAAAGCAAACATTCAAAACCCCAAGGTGACAAATTACTGACTTTTTGTGCAATTAAGAACACACGGATGAAGTTAGGCTACCCAATAGTGTTACTACGGTGACAATCCTTCAGTGCCAGCCCTGTCGTGCTTGGGTAATACACAGACTCTCACAAACCCCAAACCAGCTGCTTTCAGTGTGTACATGACAACTTCATTCGGTCACACGTGGCAAAGACTTGCAGTAAAGTGAAATGCAGCTAACTTCCAAATTAACTTTAAAAAGAACAAAACAAAACAAAAAAATCCCTTGAGAAGTGAATCCCAGAAAATGAGTTTTCCAGATTTCTACACCCTAGAATTTTGGCTTGTCGAACACATTTCATAAAAATCAGGTAGCACTGTAAGACCATTCGTTCTCACTGTCCACTTCGCTAAGTGCCCAAGCGCACCTCCTCCCTTAATAGGCTTAAAGACATGCCCTGCCTGAGAATTGATCTGGGGGTGGGAAAAAGCCACTTCATCACAACACAATCTTTTGATATGAAAACCACATTAAAAATCCGTCAGCCATCACAAAGAATGACTGTTTCGGCGGAGATAAAGGGGGACGGTTCACTAGGCGTCACAGTTGAGCATGGTCGATCCAGGTCATTATTTCCTTCTTGAAATGCTTGTCTTCACTGCAGAGTCTAAGGCAGATTTTTTAATAACCCCTGGGAAGGGATCGCTGAGCGGGGAGGGAATTGGGTCTGGAGAAGAGGGTCTGAGAACATTCTGCTCTGTGGGCACCGGAAGCCGTTTGCTCAGGTGAGCAGCCGTTCATCTGAGACCCGCGTCTGTGCCAGCCTGAGCGGGATCTGTTCTCTCCTTCACCGGAAACCTTCTGCTCCTCCGGGACAAGAGGGACCGTGGAGAAGCCCGGCTGCCCTGAGACCCGGTCGGAGTGCGTGTGAGGCGGGGAAGGGGAGGAGGCAGGGATTAAGAAAGAATCTCTGGTCCACTTGTGACGTCCTCCAGCTGGGACAGTCCTTGCTTTTAAGGGACAGCTTCCCTCCAGTGCACTGTACTTTGCAGAGCAGCAGAACACCCGCAGGATTTGCAGCAAGTAGCAGACATCTCGGAAATAGCAAAGTCCTAACCCCTTAGTTAGAAAAACAGGGAGACAGAAGTTTTCACCGGTCCTTTTTTTTTTTTTTTTTTTTTTTAAAATACCGAGGAAGTTTCAAATAACTTAGCCCACGGATAGTTTCCCCTTGACAATTTTAAGGCTCATTTAGGAAATTGTGTATCACCATAAACACGGTCTGCAACAGGAGGTGACTGTAAGGCAGTGTTCCATTTCCTCTAATGTTCCTATGACGAGAACCCCGAATGCACAAGTCAAACATGGGCGCTCCCTTTCCTATGTGTGCTCTAGTCAAGATTACCGCCGTGAAGGCCAGCAGCTCCAGGAGACGGCGGAGGTGGGTGGCTTCGTCCTCGCATTAAACTTTGATGGTGGAATAAAGTTCATCTATCTGTGACCTAAAATAATTCCGAAGCTCGGGCCGTTTCGCCTTCATCGTTGGGGTCAGGAGGCCGTTGTCGATGGAAAATAATTCAGGGTGAAGACTAATGCCTTTGACCTGCAAATAAATGAGGCCATTAAAGCAAAACCTAGGGCCGATGGAACCCGGGCCTTAAAGCCCGTTGGTCGGAAGGGATGGAGACCCTGTGGCCATCCAGTCCCTCCTGGGTCTCAGGCCAGTGGCTCACTCAAACACAGGGCAGGAGCTGCTCCCAGGACAGGCCTTGGGCTTGGATCCTGACCTCTAGGAAAAGAGCATGCCTGCCCTCGGTTATAGAAATCCCTCCCCGGGCCAAAGCTCGTCCTTTGTCACTCCTCGTGGGTTTCTTTAGGTCCTCTTGAGCTCCATACCCATTCATACAAAATCCTCAGGTCAGACATGGGTTTTTAGGGGTGCAGGCTCCGTGATGCCAATCTTACCTGTTCAAATGGCTTCAGGCCAGAATCCTTCCCAAGCCTCACCATGTCCTCCAGGATGGCTTTTTTGACGTCCTAGGAAGGTGAGAAAACGACAGGTTTGCTGTGTTGGTGGTCTCTGAAGGCACGTCCTGTGCCAAGCCAAGGTCCAAGGAGGCCAACCACACACTCCCGAGCCTTACCTTGTTCCTGCACAGTTCTTCAAAGGAACCTTCGAATCCTTTCTTTCGGGCCCAGGGACATAATGTCTCAACATCTGGTACCACAATTGCTATGAGAAATGCCTTTAACACAGACAAGTGAGTTATTAGGTGGCTTGATCCAGATGTTCTGAAATAGCAATTCTTTGTCATTTTGCATGAGATCTGGAAGAATCTGACAGAAGTTACAGACCCTCCCTTCAGAACATATTATCAGCCCCAGGAGTCTACTGCGCCCAGGTTAAGAGCTCCCAGCTCTAAAATACAGATGGCATCAGGAATTTTTCAATTAAATATCTTAAAAAGGACCCCTGGGAATCAAAATCTAACGAAACCCTAATTTTTTACTTCTGTGCGCATGCACGTGCGCGCGTGTGTGTGCATGTATACAGTTTAATAAAACAGGGTCAAATAAGCAGTGAGACCACAGACATCAAGTAACCGCTTTAAAAAGGAGAGAAAAAAATTTATACAGATTCATTTTTTTAGGTCTCCAATGCCACATTTTTTACAATTTAGTAACAATAAAACTACATAAAAGTTGACGGTATATTAAGATTATACGTTAAAGGGAGATGCCTGGGTGGCTCAGTTGGTTAAGCGTCTGCCTTCAGCTCAGGTCATGGGATCGAGTCCTGCATCGGGCTCCCTGCTCAGTGGGGAGCCTGCTTCTCCCTCTCCCTCTGCCTGCTGCTCCCCCTTCTTGCACTCTCTCTCTGTCAGATGAATAAAATCTTAAAAAAAAAAAGATTCTAGGTCAAAGAAAAACAGGTATACTCTCAAAGAAAAACAGGTGCGTTCCTTATAAGATAATATTCTTCAACAAGTATTTAAAAGTCTCAAGATTTGTAAAAAGATTAGCTTTCAGGGGACCAGGCCCTTTTCTCTTCCCTGACACCACCTACTTGACGTTTTGGCAATGAGACGCTCCGCTATGGTACTGACCTTGGTTTCCAACTGTACGTATTTACCGGCATTTACCGGCTCACAACCCACACTGCTCACACACACGACTTTGGAGACACAGCACAAATACGATGGGTTTAATATGTTGAAAATTCTAAACTTCCTTATAATCAACCCATCAATATCTCCTTTCATAGTTTAAATTTAGAAGCATATTTTACCCACCCCCTAGTATCCTTATCCAGCTGCCCTTGGTATGCCAGAACACTCTAGGTGAAATAAAAATATGGGATTTAAAGAGAAAAATTTTTCTGGACGAGAAATGCCAAGCAGCAAACCCCGATAATGTTCCAGCACGTCACACGAGAAAGGCAATTCAGTCCTCACTGCAAACTTTCCATTGCCCTGCAAAAGCCCAGAGTTTGAGGCCCCGGTCACGCCCATGCGACTCAGCTCACAGCCCCAAACGTGCGTACCTGCAAGCTTTCTCCGTGGACAAACACCTGAGCGACAGGCTCACTCCGCACGTAGATGTTCTCGATCTTCTCAGGTGCTATGTATTCTCCCTGTGCCAGTTTGAATATGTGCTTTTTCCTGTCGATGATCTTCAAGGTACCATTCTGTGTATGAGAGGGTGGGGAGGGGAGGTGCTGTGAGAGGGTGGGTGGGAGGGGCACGGGGGGCTCACTCCTGGGCCCTGGGGCAGGTCCATCAGGCCCACGCTGGGACTGTGGGACGGATACAACCCCTGCACCAGACGTGCCAAATGCCACCGTGTCCCCTCTGGTGGTCAAAACCCACCCCCAGGGGCCTTCCTGTGGTTCCAAAAGTCGGCTGCAGGGAAGTTTCTCTGGTTCTGGCACATTGGTCCTGTACCACGTCCCCAAGAAGCAGACTGAGGTCAAGGCGATGATGAAATGTGTTCATTAGAGCCCAAGCCAGAACTGGACTGACGCTTAATCCCTCTTGAACTTGAAAGAAGGGACTTAATGTATTTCGGAACACCTTGGTATTCTGAAGTCTGAATTAGCTGGGTGGGGAAGAGGAGCATTTTTCAAATCCCTAAACATTTCCGGGAGTCTCATGCACCCTTAAATCTACAAGAATGGGACAATGCAATGATAAAATCATGCAATGATAAAACTGGCCTAAGCCATTTCAGTAATAGCAGTTCAACACGGGGACAACTTAGAAGAAGCAAGTCTGAATTGGTCCCGGCCAGCCAAACTGGTCAAACCCACGGCTGTGGTTTCTTTTAGGCTCTTTTCCCTCCTCTGATGGACCCCGGCATTTGTCTACAGTAATAATTCTGAGACTACATTCAAAGGCGTTGGCCTAACCCGTGGGACACCTACCTATTTTTAAGGGGAGGGCAAGCCTAAGAAACACACACGCTCGCAACTTCTTGCCCACCACACCTCCTTCCTGGCCGTCAACCACAACGTACCCTGTAACCTTCTGGAACTAAGGCCTTCACGTGGAGGCCCAGCACTGATACAGAGAAAGCCATACACCGTTCTCTCTGGATTTTGAATGGGAAGCAGCCATCAGAATTGATGTCACACATCAAAACCAAACATACTCCCTACATTTCAAGTGAAAACCCTACCCAGACACGCTATGAGTATAAAGCTGTTCCCGGCAGGAGATGGAAGAGCCTCCCCGCTACCCGCCTCCGCAGGGAAGGGGAAAGTGAGGTCGCACAACAGCAATGGGCAGAAGAAAAGTATCTGCGAACGGGGGAAGGGAGAGCTTACGGGAAGCCACTTTCCAATGTCCCCCGTGTGTAACCAGCCGTCTTTGTCCAGAACTTCTGCTGTTTTTGCTGGGTCCTTCAAGTAGCCTTTAAATACATTTGGCCCTTTCACACACACCTGAAGAGAGAAAGATCGGGAGCGGGGGTGGTTGGCGGGAAGTGGAGGGTGGGGGCCGAAAGTTCCAGTTAGGACTCAGGTAGGCATCGGAGACTGAATGTACAGCCCAATGACCTCCGCCCACACAGACTTGTGACTGTATTTAACAGCTAAGAGATGAGATCTTCAGAGTTCTCAACATAAGACCAAAAAAAAAAAAAAAAAAAAATTTTTTTTTTTTTTTTTTTTCTGTTTTCCTTGTAACTCTGTGAGATAATGGAATATGAAGGAGACTTATTGTGGGGAGTAATCACTCCACCATAGATGGACGTCAAATCATTATGCCGTTTCCTTTCGATGCATACAGCATGTATGTCAATGACGTCTCGATAGAACTGTGGGGGACAAAGGTGATCTGTAAAGAGCATTTACGGGGGCGGGGGGGGATTCTATGGAGAAAGTGTGTGTGTGTGTGTGTGTGTGTGTGTGTGTGTGTGTGTGTTGCGTATCTCAACCTTTAGTGGGAAGCCCTGAATTCCACGATCCAGAGGGAGCTAGCAGGGAACCACACTGGGACCCCGGAGGTTCATCCAATGCCTCTGGTCCCCTTACCCTAACGACATCAGTCGCAGTCCAGCTGTAGGGCTGATGACTGCCTGAGGTTCCGGCTCAAAGCCCCAGAGAGGAGGAAATCACTCTGAAGTCATCAGCTTTCTTTCCACTAGCCAGTGGCTCACTAATAGGTCTCCAGGGCCATGAGTTGTCAGGAACTGTGCTCCAGGCCTTCGGGCACAGGAGCCTTTGCACGGTCTTGAGCCCAAGTCCCTGCGGTGTCTGGCGGAAGAGACGTGCATGGTCCCCTCCCACATAAGGGTACCTTCAAAGAGAAGCCTGTTTGATCCAGGATCGCCAAGAACGTCAAGCTCGGTGGCTTTATGTGACGCTGCCGGCAAGCGGCCGGACCATCAGGGGGATGGCAGTGTGGGTGCGAGGGGGGTACCACTCACCTCGCCCTCGCCCTTGGAAGCCAAGTAGTTCATCTCTTCCACGTCCACGAGTTTTACAAGGTTGCAAGGCATTGGAGCGCCAACATGGCCTGCGTGGAAAATAAAAGAATGATCATTCCCAGGAGGACTCCTACTACCCTTAAGCCAAATGACTTTTATGGCCAACAGGCCTGCTCAGGAGGAGAACAGCTGGTGTAAATGTCTGTCTGCAGCGACGACAGCCCGTCTCCCCCGGTAAGTGAGCACAGACAGTGTATTTCCAGAATTGAGACAAACATTCAAAAGTCTCTTAGGACCTTTCCCCAGTTTGAGGCCCCAAATTATTTTTTCAGAGTATAAGTACTCAGGCTGTGGACTGAGGGTTTCTACAAATTCCTGGAAGCAAGCGTTCCAAAACCTTTACCAGGTTCCTATGATCTGATGGCCTGTGCTCACTGTTTGCCCCGTCTCCCTCACTCAGACTTCCCTACTCCCTACTTCCTCTAAGAAGAGAAAACACACAGCTTTGGCAACTGGATTACTCTCTCGACGTCACCTCGTTCTGACCAAGATGGTCTTCACTTCCTTAAGTATAGGGGAAGACGTTTTAGATTTAAGTTTATTAAGATAGGATGGTGGGGAGGGGGTTGGGGGGCTCAGTCAGTTGGGCGTCTGCCTTCGGCTCAGGCCATGATCCTGGGGTCCTGGGATGGAGCCCCACATCTGGCTCCCTGCTCCTCCCTCTCCTCCTCGCTCATGCTCTCTCTCACTATCTCTTTCTCTCTCTCTCTCAAATAAATAAGTAAAACCTTAAAAAAAAAAAAAAATCTCATTCTCACAGTTACCTCAACTCTCCTGCCAGAAGTTGCTAGGATTGGGTTGTCTTTTTCCAAACAAACAATAGAAATGAGATAGGTTTTAAGAGCAACACAAATAATTCCTTCTATGTTTTAATAATGTCTGTGTAAAGAGATCACTGTTCGAGATTCTCTAGTCTGGTAAGGAACCAGTGGTTAAGAATTAAACCACGAAGAAGGTTCAGAGACCGTCAGTACGAGTCCCAGCAGAATTGTGCTCTTACAGTCTGGACATGAGAATCCAAGTTCCCAGACAGTGCTCACATTTATGCTACAGCAAATACGTCAGCGGCGTTTGCCTACCAGAGCGTAGAATGTACCACTGGTCAGACCTGGGGTGGGATTCTGGCTGGGTAAGTTCCTATACACTGTTTATGTGCTTTTCCACCAACAATCACTTCCTGTCAGAGGGAGCAGGACTTGGGCCCCAAGGACGCTCCTGGGATGAAACCACCGATGTGCTCAAGGACAACTGCTCCACTGGGTAATTTCTGTTTCTGCCTCTCCTTATGCCTTTCAGGAGAAATGACATCTTTCCTTCTCTCTGTGGGCTCAACTCCCAGCCCAGCGCCCAGTGTAAACTTGAGTCAAATTTACCAGCCAATAATTTGACCCAAATCCATTCCCGGAAAGCTCTGTGAGGCCAAATGTTCTGAACCCGGTGCAAAGGGCTTTCATCCCTCAGCGTCAGCTTCAGATTTTAGGTGAATCTCTACCACCACCCACCTTCCTGCTGGTCCTCCAAGCACAGGCGCTCTGCCACAGCAGCCCTTTTCCATGAGGATCCCTGAATTACAAGGCCATTTGCCCCAAGGCTTGATCACCCGAGACACAGAACTTCCGTAGTTCAAGGGACCAAGGACAAACCCAATTCCAAGAATTCCCATCGGAATAACGAGATTCCCATAAGGAATGTCCCACAGCTCGTACCTGCTGTCCAGTCCCCAGGCACAGTCAGGCAGCAGCCGGCGGTGCACTCGGTCTGTCCATAGCCTTCATAAAACTGGACCAAGAGATGAAACGTTAGTAAAGAGGACAGTCACACTGTTCTGCAAGGGCACAAATCAGGACGTTCTTCTCATTCCTGAGTGATGGCTAAGCATGGCAACATGTCTCTTTTTAAAATCTGTTCAGAACGACTACGACGGCACCCAAAGATCTCCCCCGCAACCCGAAACCCTGGCCGCTGTCCACAGTCATCTTCTACTTGCCCTCCTGCAGACAGGAGAGGGGGACACTGACATGGCCTGACAGGTCACACTGCACATGACCTGCCCAGGAAGGCACTCGCTCTGTCTGCTCATGGCTGTGCCCCACACCTATCCTGTTAGTCACCCGGTCCCTGCTGCCTCCCCGCGCCCTTCAAGGCAGGTTCTCCCCAGGGTTTGCAGGTTAGCTCCTCACTTGCAACCCATCCCCATCCCCTCAGGCCTGGTGAAAGGCTAGTTTCCTGGCCGGTACTTCCCCCAGTCTGTGGTGGCCACAGACACATAACCTCCTGCCCAGGGGACAAGACAGAGACACTCCTGTCTCCAAGCAACCTGGGAATAACGTGCCCTTCCAAAACAAAATAAGACACCTGCTTATAAGAATGCCTTTGTGGAGAGGAGAAACCTGGGCTGGCAAAAGCCAGAGACAAGGAGCAGAAGGGACGCCCACCTCACCTGACAGCCGAGCGCGGCTCTCAGAAACGTCAGCACAGTGGCGGACACGGGCGCGGCTCCTGTGATCATCAGCCTGACTTTTCCTCCCAGGCTCGACTTGCAAGGCAAGGAGAGGGGAGACAGTAAGGGGCCAATAGCTGCACGTGGGTGGGTTCCTCAAAGACCCCTTCTGGAAACCCAGTCCCCGGATCCACCAGCTCCTTCTCTGCAGGCCGCACAGAGAACTCTCAGGTGTTTGAAAGAGGAAGGCCTGGCCGTAGCTGGTTGCCCCCTGAGGCTACACCCTTCTCTCTCAACACTAGCCAACCCCTCTACCTGCAGGTATTTTGAAGGAATTAGAACGAGACTGTGGTGGGCTTGGAGGTAACCACCACATCTGGGGCATTTTGCAGGACATAGTATCATTATTCCATATTCTTAATCACACGTGCCTATAAAATGACATCAATCGTAACATACTTGTTGCAGAAAAGGAAAGCAAAATAAAAAATAGCAAAGGCTCAGTGCATCTGTGTGGTTCCGCCAGTTAAGCGCCTAACTCTTGATTTCGACTCCGGTCATGAGCTCGGGGTTGTGAGATGGAGCCCCACGTCAGGCTCTGTGCTCAGCAGAGAGTCTGCTTGAGATTCTCTCTCTCCCTCTCCCTCTGCCCCTGCACTCCTTCTCTCTTTCTCTCAAATAAATAAATCTTTTTTTTTTAATTACACCGACAAATCACTGAACACTACATCTGAAACTAGTGATATACTCTATATTGGCTAATTGACTTTTAGCTTAAAAAAAAATAAAAAATAAAAAATAAAAAAAATTAGGAAGGCTCCAATGCCCTGATTCCTTTTCTGCCTCTCCATGTTACCATGTTGTTCAGGTTTGCATGGGATACTGAGGTTTAAGTACTGGCTTTGTCCTTAATTTTTAGAAATGTGCCTGGTTTACTAAAAACGTGCCCTTCTCCCTCAGCTTCATACTGCGCTTTAAGAAAGAGCCCTCACAGACACTCCAAAGGCCAAGTGAGTTTCCCCCGGCAGACAAGAGCTGTGAATGTGTCACCTGTATCTTGTGGAAGATCAGTCTGTCCCACAAGCTGTTGTTTCTAATGATGCCACTGCGGAGCTCTGCTTCTTTCCTCTTGGAGGCGAAGTCCAGCAGCCACCGTTTCAGCGTGGTGTTTGCCTGCCCAAAAATCTGACGGGTCAAGGAAAAAGAGTTACAAAATGATGGGGATGGCTAGAATCGAAAAGTCAGATAATAACAAGTGTTGGTGAAGATGTGGAGAAACTGGAGCCCTCAGCCTCTGCTGGGGGGCAGGGAATGTAATATGGCATGGTTGCTCTGGAGAATAGACCAGTAGCTCCTTAAATAGTTAAACCCAGAAGTACTATGGGACCCAGCAATTCTGCTCCTAGGTAAGTGACCAAGAGAAATGAAAATGTTCTTTGCATCATTATACATAATGGCCAAAAAGTGACAACAACCCACATGCCCACCGATACGTGAAAGGAGAAATAAAATGTGTTGTAGCCACACTGTGGGATATTACTTGGCCATTAAAAGGGATGAAGTAGAGTCCCGGGCCACCACATAGATGAACCTCATGAAAGATACCCATCACGGAAGAACACCTTACGTGATTCCATTCATATGAAAGTCTGGAATAGAGAAATCTATAGATTCAAAAATCAGATGCATTTGCCTGGGAGTGGAAGGAGGTAGAGGTCAGCCACAGGACAGACGCAGGGTTTCTTTCTGAAGTGATAAAAATGGGCTATGGTGATGGTTGCAGAACTCTGTGGATGTACCCAAAACCTTTGAATTTTATACTTTAAATGGGTGAATTATATGGAATGTGAATTATATATCTCAGTCAAGCTGTTTTTAAAGGACCATTAAGAAAAAACACCCAAGGTTCTCATAGATCACAGAAGCCCTGCCTTACAATAAAGAACATGAAAACTACCCCATCCAAATTGACCTTGAAGATTGCTCATGCCACACACTGGTCTCACCCAGGATGGGTGGTCCGTGCCACAGTGACCTCCCTGCCCCAAGGGGCTGGCCGCCTCTCCATCCCTGGCTTGGTTTGTCACTTCTTTCTGTGTGGCTAAGTAAGTAATGTTATGTGCGTATGAACGTTACAATTTCTAGAACAATTTCATAGTTATAGTTCTCATGTGATGCAACTGGCAACTTTATGAGCTAGACAGCAGGAGGAGGAGGTAACAGTCCATAGTGCAGAAGAGAAAATAGAGGCTCTAAAGTGTTTATGGTACAAATAATATGATCTCCCACCTTCCACCTGTATTGGGCCTTCCGGTTTACAAAGTATGTTCATGTGTTTTCTCTTCTAATCCTCACCAATGGTTCTATGATATAAATGCATTCTGGTTTTACTGATGGATAAACCACACTTCTGCGAGACCAAGTGTACATAAGGTATCCGGCTGGCCCAATTCGAACCAGAGTCTCGGACTCCCTGTCCAGTGCTCTGTCCCCACTTTGCTGCTCCTTGGAACTTACTCGGTCAAACATCCGGTTCAGCAGTCTGGGGACCACAGGAAAGATTGTGGGTTGAAGTGCCTTGAGGTCATCCATAAGCAGCCTGATATCTCCTTGGAAAAATCCTATTTTAGCTCCATGACACAGCATTACACACTAGAGCAGGAAACAAAAATAACGCCCATGTCTTCATCAAAGCAGGGACCACACAACATACACACAGACACACAAGGCTTCTGTTTTAGCATTTCGGACCAGTGTCCAGAAACCACGAAGTTCCTACATGTTGGTCACTTTTCAAAAAACATTCTTGACTTCCCTGGTCATTACACAACATCAAAGTGTGGTCTTTCTCTTGATCACCCTGAAGATAAAGGAGCTGGTAAGAGAACAGACTACATTGTTTTTAGGATGATCATGGAGTTTCTGCTATTTCAGCTCTAGGATAAATAGCTGGTGAGTGAATGACAGGGTGTTAAGTAATCCCAGTATTTCACTTGCCTAGAAAATTTAGGCCTAATTTGTTCTCCAAACAACAGAGCAACTTGCAAACTTGGCTACTTGCCAAGCGTATTAAAGTCTCATTTTTAAAAATCTGAATCTCACAAAAAAAGTCTGAAAAGCCACTGACTATGTTGCAGCTGAGACACTAGGGTGTCAAAGAGCAGAGTGGCTTAACGTTCAGCTATGATCTACTCCATGGGTATGTTCCCACCCGATGCAAACCGCACTGGCAAGCCGTATGCACTTGACCCACAGTTTGGCTGTTTTAAATTTTAAAGAGAGAGAGAGATTCAAAAGATGACACCATGGAAGTACAAATGGTCTCAGGCTTGAAAGCAGAAACCACTAGAAAGGTACGCCCAGCCTGGTTCAGGTTTAAAAATTCAAGCTGGGCGAGGAAGGCTTTTGTCCTCGATGGCCTGCCTCCCAGGCACACATCCCAAACTGCAATTAGGTATATATGGGCCATTATCAAACCGTCTGAGATAGCTTTGGAAACTCACAAGATCTCCTGAGGTGTGCAGGAGGAGAGGTAACAGACCCAAGATGGGATCTCATGACCCTTAGTCCTTTAGGGTTAGTGCACCCTAAGGGCCAGCAGCCGATCAAAGGGCCACTCGCTCTTAGTCACCTCTCGGTTAGTCTCAGTCACTGACACTCAGCACAGTGCCTGGCATACAGCCAGAGCTCAATAAATATTTGTTAAATGAATGGATGGTGCCCACTGCTTTTTCCTAAAGTACAGGATCCAAAATTGTTGGAGAAGTTAAAGAGATGGTTGTCATCACACAGTCATACAAAGGGAGGCGAGGCTAAGGTCAGCTAAAGATCATCCTACTTTTCCAAGGGCACTTGGAATATTGGTGAAAAAAATGAATCTTAAGCTGACTTGCACATTATGAACAACCCCAAGGAAAACCAGCAGCTTTTTACAGAGGCAGAGGCTTCATGAAGCTTTGCAGGATGGCATTCATAAAAATTCTACTTTGACAGTTAATCTTTCTGGAATCATGCCTAGGTGCATCTCCTGCAGAAGCCTGAGCTTCGAATTTTAAAATGAATGATTAAAGTTCACGTACTCAGACCGCTCCCCCTCTCCCCAACATTTATACTCTTTTAAGTAATTAGCACCATTTCTAAAAGGGGGCCTTGCAAACAATTCTCTCTGGGAATGACACTCTGCCCTGAAAACTTACCTGCATCAGTTGCTCATACATGTGTGCAAGTGGTAAAAACGAAATGTGTATGTCACTGGCATTCAAGGCAAGTACTTTCTGGAAAACACAACAACTTAGCAGAACACAAACAAGCAAGCGCGTGCAGAAGAACAAAACAAGGCCTACCTCTACAACTCTTTCAAACATATGGGCGAGAGGCAAGAAAGATATCAAAGTATCATCTGGGGAAGGATTGACTGTATTCTGTAAGAAAGACACCGGCAAGCAGAGAAGCGTCAAGATTCCCAGTAATTTCCCATTTTTATTTCAAAACACATGATACCTTAACGCTAAGGAGAAAGCAGCTTTCACTTACAACCTGCCATTAATTCTCACAGAAGGATGAAAATGAAAAGGCAATGCTTTAATAACTTCATATTCAATATGAGTGGAGGTCATTCCTCATGATAAAGGAAACCCACTCAGGATTTTAGCCCAAACCGGGAAAATTTTGCCCAAATTGGGATATTAAGGGATCACGTGCTTTAATCATTTAGTATTCCAAAGTTACTGTACCCCACTGCCCAGCAAACTCAATTCCACCATAAGTAAGAAATAAAAGGTCCATTCCAACATAACATAGCATATTATGTTGTGGGAATAGATGATCTATTCCAACATAAAATAGCATTTTATGTTATAAAGGGATAGGAGGAGGGATGATAAGAGAAACTGATTTCCAAGCTCTTTTAATTTATAGTATAAATGCATTTTGAGTATTTTAGTTTGATCAAGATCTTTACCTGAGTGGCCTGCTTTACACCCCATGAACACTATATCGATTTGTTTAGTGCAAGAGCTCTCCTCTGGCCCGGTCTCCTATAAAATGCTGATTTGTGATAGAGGTCTGCATCGAGGCTAAGCTGGACATCTGGTTTCCATCGCAGGGCTAAGAATGGTCTTTACTTAGAACCAGGCATAATGAGGGTTTTACGGGGAATATTCATGTTATTCATGTGTCAGGAATTCTGGCCAAAGTAAGAAAGGACCTCCAGCACCTGCCACCATGCCAGTCAGGTGCCTATGCAACCGCTTCCAGGCCGTGCCCAACCCCCACCAGTGTGGAGCAAACTCAGTAGCCTGATCCTGCCACAAACTTAGATTAATTTTATTCCAGTGTGGTCTGCATCCCAACTAGTTCATCTCAGGAGGTAAGTGCTTATATAATGAGAAGTCAGATTCTATAATTTTTATACTTTTCAATTTTTGATTTGGTACTCAAAAGAAAATGTGCATTAGCAAGGTTAGAAGTTTTACAAAGTTGAGAATGCCCTTGATCGTATCATTAATTTTAAACCAAGTTTGTAATCATTTGCCTCAGTGAGCCAGGAGTGTATCTTAAATTTTCTTCGAAGGCTAGTTGGGAAATTAAAATTCTACTTAGGTGAGGTGCTAAATGTTGAATTCTGTTTATGAAATATATGCCCCCAAAATAGGTATTTGGGACTAAGAAAGTGTGGGTGTAAGCAGGAGGGAGCTAGGCCTTCCGTAGCCACCAAAGACATGTATTCCCCAAAACCATTAAGCATGGGGGCTCCGGTCATAAAAATTAGGGCTCACAGAAGAACCCTCCCAGACACTGTTATGAGGGAAAGGCATTATACTGTTTGACAAGGACTTTTAAAACTCAAGTTTGAAATATATCCTTGGTGCTTGGACCGAATTGTATCATCCCCTCTGCCCAAATTCATGTTAAAGTCCTAATCCCCCATGTGACTGGATTTGGGGATGGAGCCCTTGGGGAGGTAATTCAGGTGAAATGAGGTCATGGGGTGGGGGACCTGATCCAACAGGGCGGGTGTCCTTGCAAGCAGAGGAAGAAACAGCAGAAACCTCTCCCTCATTCTCCATGTGCACACAGAGGAAAGGGCAGGTGAAGACACAATTCTGGAGGTGGCTACCTACAGGCCAGGAAGAGAGCCCTCACCAGCAACCGAATTTGCTGATACTTTGATCATGGACTTCCAGCCTCCTGCACTTTGAGAAAATAAATATCTGTCGTTTAAGGCCCTCAGCCTGTGGGATTTTGTTATGGCCACCCAGAGGACTAGGACACACCGGGGCTGGGGTGGGGGGGTGCAGGCAAACTTTAAGATGACAGGAAACCAACTAAAGGTCAAGGCTTTAATCTTTCTCATAAAATGGAAGTGAAGTCAATTGCAATAAGGAACAATAATTAAAAAACCTTCTGCATCCCATTAAGATTTCATTTGTCCACTTAAATTATTTTCCCCGCACTGGAATAGTAGGTGGACAAGGGCACAAGAGAGTCATTTCTTCTTGGTTCTGTCCCAGAAACAGTTATAGGGCAGTATCCAAATAAAGTTGTACCCTATAAAAGTTGTAATAACTTCTGTCTGTCAACTTAGCTTTACGGTCACACACAGGACTTGGGGGATGAGGTCCACAATGAAAATGATTTGAGGGCGGGTGACCTTAGACTATAATAATGCTCAGCTCTTAACTATGCCTCCAGCACAGCAGGGGCCTAACACAGTGGGGCTGGCCTTTCCCGCTCTCATTCTTGAGGCCTCATGCCAACCAAGGAACATGAAGGAAGATGATGATACCCCCAAAGTTTACCTCGGTGACTTTCACAAAAGCTGAACAATCGCTCACTATATTTCCATGAGTGATCAGTGCTCCTTTGGGGTTGCCTGAGGAACACACAGGAGCAAAACAAAGTTAAAGAAAGTCCATCCAAAAGTGAACGAAATTAAGGAAGCCCAGAACCCTATGTAATTGGGTTATGCCTCTAGCATTAGGTGCACCCAGGAGAGCCAAATGCAAAATGACCTTACATTCTGGAAAAATCTGCCATCCTTTATGTGAAACTTCTTATCATGAACAACCTTTACTAACACGGGTGACTTTTAGAAGGCATGTAAGAAAATGCAGGAATTTTATTTCTGGAAATCAAATGTTGGTTTGTCCCAGGAAATAGGGGAATCTACCGTCCGCTCCCATAAACATCTGAGGAAGTGCACAGCACACTCAGATTCCAAGGTCAGATACAGTGACGGGGAAGAATGCTCGAACCCCTATGTCCCCTATGTGCTTTCGGACCATCTGTACCTCAACTAAGTCCCACGTCACCCGCCATCCAAGTAAGGGGGAGGGTATGGGGGACACACCTCCAGACACCACTCAGAAGCGACTGCATTTCAAAACTTACCTGTAGTTCCACTGGTGAAACAAATGACTGCAAGATCTTCAGGTGCTGGAGGCTACAGGACATTTAAAAACAAAAACAAAAAACAAAAAGAAACCACACACAACCAAGGTGGTGTAAGTCAGAACCGAAAAGAAAACTATAAGCCATAAGCTAACCCCCAAGATCTGTACTAGTCTCAGAGACAACTAGATATTGGAAGAGCTGAAGCAGAGGGCTGACAGGATGAACTTACCTTGGGCCTCTGTCTGTTGGCTCTTCCCAGGTCCTAAATGAGAAGAGAAAAAAAAAAAAATCCTAAATGGGAACATTTTCTAAAAGTAAAGAAGAAGGTGACATCCAATCACTTCAAGCCAACCTCACTGTGGGATTCACTTATCACTGGCCCAAAGACAGTACACATTTCAAATGAAAGAAATGGGCAGTTTTAACCAACCTAAAGCGATATATTTAGGCATTGTCTTCAGACGCCATTTTCCAGTTGTCTTCGCTCATATATAAAACCGTATAAATGGTATGAGGACTAATCTCTGAAACAGGATTTACTCAAAAGACAGGAATCAGAGTCTTTGACTATGGATTTCTTGCCCCCACTCCCACTCCCCTTATGGTCTTTAGCAAAGCCTGGCTCTTAACCAACGTCAAACCATAATCTTAACCCAAGAACTGAAGATGTTCTGTACCCTCCCGCAGTCACCCAATTCTGGGTAACTGGCATCTTCTTCAGTCTAGAGAGAATAATCCATCTCTCGTAGAAGAAATGCTAGAGGCTCAAATAGCTGTACTCCCCACATGGAGTGGATTAAAAAAAAAAAAGATTTTGGAACCTCCAATTACAAACCAGTCCTCTTGAATGGTCATAAAGAGTGGCAGGTTCATTTCCAAGGGGCACATTGCCCAGCGGCTAGCTCCCGTCACTACCAGGGGTCATTTGGACGTTGTTCAGTTCACTGCAACACAGGCATCTCGGTGGCCACTTTAATTAGTTATTAATTTCTCTAATGAACCATTTATATTCTTTTCCTATTAAAACTGAATGGTCTGAATGAGCACATGGAGTGAGCATGCCTAGAATTAAGTGGAAATCTGATGAGTGCACTCAGGATTCAGGGAGTTTCTGCCCAGCGTATGGCTTTAAACTGTTTTTAATCTTAATTACGTTTTAAATTATATCAGAGACAGACCACTGATTCAAAACAGGAACAGTAAAGTCAAACCAAGAGCTGAAGCAATGGTAATTTCATTTTTTTCCCCAAAGGAATCTTCATCAGACACAAATCTCCATTCATCTGTTCAAAATTCTTACATAACTTCAACAGTTACATGCGATTTGGCTTTTAATTTATCAGGAATAAACGTTATCCAAATGACTGCCCTATGGGACAAGAAAGCCCAGAGCCTCAAACCTGTCTAAGGACATTATGTAGAAGAGAGTACGGCAACCATAAAAATGAAAGAGTTGTTGCCATCTTTAAGCTCCAAATGCCAAAAACAAAAAACAAAAAAACTTAAATCAGAAGAAAATCCAAATTCCAGTTAATGATTAGCATGTGGAAGTATTTAGGGGTGATAAAAACTGCAACTTAAAGAAAATGCATTAAAAAAATAGATTCAGGAATGAATGGAGGGACGGAGTGATGGATATGTAGGGGATGAAGCAAATATATTAAAACACTCGCTGTGGGATGCTTGGGGGCTGTGCAGTAGTCTACTGACCAATTCTTCCAACTTGTTTGCATGTTTGAAAATTTTCATAATGAAGTATCAAAAAAAGCAAAAATTCCAATATTTCTCTTTTTGATCCTATAAAACTGTTAATATAAACTTGATCACAGGACCAGCCATAAAGCCAGTTTTACATCCACTTCTTGGAAATTAACCTTTGGCTTACCAAATTTTTAAAGACCGAGTATGAATTACATTACACAGGGAAGTATAGAACGCCTTTTATAAAATGAAGCCTTTAATATAAATTTTATATTACAATCTTCATTTACCTAAATTTTTTCATCATAAAATTACTACATCGTAGAGGCATCGAAAAACACCCCAAATTCCTGTGTGTACGTGTGTGTGTGTGTGCATGTTTGTGTGGTGGGGTCACGGAGAAAGAGGAAAGATGGGGGAAATTATGGCATTATCGTGAACGGCAATCACAAGTGCAGAAGCAAACGTGCGAGAACGCTCGGTAAAAAGCCAGCTTGCCCCATTGAACAGTATGGCATATGCGTTCTTACAGACTCAGCTTCTCTGCTACTGTGTGTGTGTACACATGTGTGTAAGTATGTACACGTATAAGGACTCTGTTAGAACAAATTACAGTTTCCCTATGAAGGCTAAGTTCCTCCAGAAAGTGATGACACAGATCCTTGTTTGTAGCCTCCAAGGAGAACCATAAGTAAAATAAAACCCTATTTATAACAGTTCCAGGGAAATATTTATAACATTTTCGGAAGGAGAACAACTTACTACTGCATGTAGCCTGGGATATGTCCCTGACAAGATCCTCCTCTTACCAGCTCCTTGGGATTAAACTCTAATCCAAATCCTACTGGAGAATCAGCTTTTTACACGATGCGATGTCAAACAACTGATTTAAATATGGGCCCTGCTCATTTTCCTAGCACGGTTACCTTGAAAGTTTTGATTAACGTGAATCTTAAGAAATTCAATATAAAAATAAACCAAATCCGACATCTATGCTGGGAATTCACCAGGATGCTACAAAAGGAACTTGGGAAACAAAATAACGAGGCGGATTGCTGTGGCTGGCTCTGTTTTAGAAACAAAGCAGTGAGTAAATGGCATGGAAGCCTTAAAAGGACATCCAACCACTTAAATCTCTGCCTGAACTGAAAATCCGCCTTTCTCCCAAATACCGTGTGGCCTGTCAGTAGTCTAGAATAAATGTGTGGGCACTGCAACTTGTTTTACAAGAGCACTTTCTGTGTGATGGATTCACAGTGGGACACGCACGTAGAATTCTTTCCAGTTAAGGAGACAGGAATTTCCACTCTGGGTCTTTTATGGTTGTTGAGATGACCAAGCAGAGTTAGGATTTCCACATTTGAACCAAAATGGCCCCAGGGACACCTGTCAGAGGAATGGGCAGGATGACTCACCTCCAACGCCTTCATACTGATGATTTCCACGCCACATCTTTTGCCTCGTTCCAACAGATCGATGCCATAGGAGTCCATGAGGACGATGGTTTTAATGCATGGTGTTAACTTGTTTTCTACACTGTCTAATAAGAGGTTGGCCTTCTCTGGCTTGTCAACAAAAACCAGAGAGAGTTCAGCTGGGAAGGAAGAGATACAATGAAGAATGAGCTCTGAGATATTAAAAACCTAACCGTGTCATATCTGACACCAGGTTATTTTAAGGACTACAGTCTTTGAATAGAAAGAATTGTGTGCATTTAAACAAAATCCTGGGGATGCCTGGGTGGCTCAGTCGGTGAAGTGTCTACCTTCGGCTCAGGTCACGATCCAGGGGTCCTGGGATCGAGCCCGATGATGGCTCCTGCTCAGAGAGGAGTCGGCTTCTCCCTCTCCCTCTGCCCCTCCCCCCATTCTTATGTTCTCTCTCTCTCTCTCTTCCCCTCTTTCTCTCAAATGAATAAGCAAATTCTTAAAAAAACAAACAAACATAAAATCCCTATCAAATCAAATATAACCCAACATAAAGCCACCAAAGTGAGCTGATAACCAGGCCAACGTCCACCCAAAGACCACAGACCTACCTTTGTTGACTATGTAGGTGATTGCTTCTGTTCCAAGGGTATCATAGAGGGGAACAACCACCATAGAGTAAGCAAAACATCCTTGTTCAATGATCACCCACTAGATGACCAGTAAAGGTTGGGGAGAGAAAAACGAGATGTCATCATGGAACTAATTCAAGGAGAACAACACTCTAGAGAGATTCAAAGTGGAAACACTAGACGTGGCAAAATTCACATTTGTGTGTCTGCTACTATGTGCCAGGCACCCTGAGGGACTCATCGTGCGAACAAAACACCTGCTCCCTTCTAAGAAGGAAAGAGCAATTTGCTGGGAGAACTGATGCAAATATACGAAAAGATAATTAACAATACAAGAGAGTGACCGACTCGGACACGAGGGAGCCCATGGTAGGCCACCTTCGTGGGGGTGGTAACTGAGCTCAACCCTTTACCGGGGCAGCACAGTTTGGATGGAGAGAAAAGCAAGGAGACTCCACTAGTGGGGACCGCATGATCGAGAGCAGGGAAGAGGTGGGAAGGACCCTGGCCGGCGTGGGTGGCCCAGCAGGCAAGGCTGCGGTGCGACTTGGGAGGGGCCTGGTTCCATTCCCCAGGGAACGCACAGCCACGGAGGGCTCCTCAGCACAGCAGAGGCCCTGGGGTCTGCGGATCAGCCAGGCGGCTGTGTGCAGTAGGATCTGGAAACTGAGGAAGGAGGGACACACGCTTGTGTAACAGGAAAAATATTCTGGCGACATCTCCCCGGAGAAGTGATACAGGAAAGACATGATAAGGTAACTGGTCACCTTGCCTCTAATCTCATCGGCCATGTGGCAACTACTCTGCCTTCCGGGCTGACACAGTGAGGTCAGCCTTTCACTTAAAATCCCTGGCCGCCCCATCACCTCCAGCTGGAATCCTCGAATCCCTTGCGGCCCGCCAACACACGGCACAGATACAGACAGAGCTGCTGTGGGAAAGGAGCATGGCGCTTAAGTTTGCTTGGCCCCGAACTACTTTTCCCCCTTTTCTTTCCCAGCACCAGTTCCAAGCTACAGATGTGGAGGTCAGGTCCGAGCTTCTCAGCAGGGTTGTATGGTACATGTGCTCCTGTCTTTCCTGCCCCTCCAAGCTCTACCATAAGAAAATGCCTCTTTCCCCAACACAGACATGCTGCTTGATACAAACATGTGGTTGTTCCTGACATTCCCTTGGCTCCCCCACCCTCAGATACTTCAACACTCCACTGGGAGGCCACCTCTAGGAAGTCCTCCTTGACTGAGCTCCCATAATCCTTTTTCCCTGTGTCCACCCTTACCATGCTACAGAGAAAGCAGGAGCTTATGGGCCGGTCTTCCAAGTCACCGTTGTACTTTGGTACCTCGCAGTGCCTGGCATATAGTAGGTGCTCAGTAAACATTTATTAAACTAGCTGATACATACAGGAAGGGGCTTACTCTGTGAAGTAAGGAATACCTGTCCTCGTGATCGACTCATTATAAAATTCCACTCACGCAAAAATCTGGGCTGTGTTCCCTTGCATGAGTTTTACTTGAAATGAAAGAAACTAAATTTCACGAGCCTGGTCACCATCCAGCTGTGGAAAATGCTGTTTTTCTCTTACCAATACATAAAACTGTAGGAAACCATCCTCATTTATACAACGGTCGGTAGCACAGGGATGGAGCCCACATGTCTTTTGGACACAGGAACCAATCCAACTTCTTCAAGCTCAGTGCCTGAATTTTTCCCAGCCAAGTTATGCCATTAATCTGTTCACAAATGCCATAAGCAACAGCTCCAAAAGGGCTTCTCATTTAATGCAAGGGTCTGCAGAAGCACCAGACAGTGCACTTGACAGCCAGCCAGACAGACAGACCACACACCCACACTAAGGCTGACTCATGGTCAAGGCATACCCATGGTATTTTTCCCCGCTGCCCATGGTAGTTTCAACTTTGTAATCTGATCAGAGGGCAAGCTCCTACCTTTCAGAGAGCAAAGAGGAGAGTCTGCAACTGACAAAGATGTGTCATGCTATTCTTCTAATCACAGACATAAGCCTTAAGGTAAGACGATTCTTTGTGAGCTACTTGTTCTAGCAACTTCTCTGTTAAGTTTTTGTTTGGAAACTGGTTTTAAAAAAACAAAAACCAATAATTCAAAAAGTGATTTTCTTTTCCCCTGCACTTAAGGTCAAGGACGCCCTGGCTCGGGTTTTTGTATGCGGCACTTTTCAAAAAAAATTTTATATATTTTTATTTAAATTCAATTAAAACATAGTGTTTGTTAATATAACATATAATAATTGCTAATAACGTTAATGTTTCAGAGGTAGAGGTCAGTGATGCATCAGTCTTATACAACATCCACTGCTCATTACGTCCCATGCCCTCCTTAATGTCCATCAGCCAGTTACTTCTTCCCCTCACTATTCTCCCCTCCAGCAACCCTCAGTGTGTTTCCTATGCTTCAGAGTCTCCTGTGGTTTGTCTCCCTCTCTGATTTCATCCCCTATGATCCTGTCTTGTTTCTTGAATTCCACATATGAGTGAGATCATAAGATAACTGCGTCACTTTCTAAGGAATAACACAGAGACATATTCTCAGTAGAGATCAGAGCACAAAATCAGGTCCTGAGCAAAAGCAGGTATGAATTCCCAACGGCTCTTCCATCCAAAACTCTCAACACCACTCAGAATTGTCTCATGGTCAATACCTCAGGTCTGTTCTGAGCGAAGATGCCAATGAACTGATCCGGGGAAGGCTTGAAGCCCTTCTGGAGGAGCGCTGAGCCCACACACTCGGCTATCTCGGCAACCTAGAATGGGGAGGACAGACATCAGGAGCCGGGTGAGGCCCAGCGCAAGGAACAGAGCTCACCAGGTGATGGCCGAGCCTGACACCTTGGCCAGCGAGCAGGAGCACATGATGAGGAGAGCCGGAGCAAACAGGCATTCCCTTAGCTCTACATGTTTGTAAAACCAAGGCATGATTCGCCGGATCTCACTCTTAAGGGAATTGATCAGAGGGCCTCCTCCTAGAAAGCAGACAAATCGGATCCCGACAGCTGTGGGCCACAGATCGCTGGATGTTAGGCCTTCTGAGACATTTCAATTTCACACTTTACTTTCATAAAATTATAAAACTATAATTTCATAAAATTATAAATAATACAAGGACACAGAATTATTATTATTATTATTATTGTGACCATCTGGAGTTATAAAGAGCAGCAAAGCAGCCCAAACTTGTCACTCTCTATAAAAGCAGAAATAACAAGGTTGGGGGACACCCTCCTTCAAAAAACTTATAAAAATTTTATATAAAATAAATAGATAAGAAAATAAATACTCTTATTGCAAGTAAAACTAGGAAGATTCATAAAAATTAGGTAGGACTCTAAACCTGCCCCCATCCTCTCCCTATTTCTATCCCAAAGTAACTAAAAAAAATTGGTTTTAATCTTCAAATTTGGATTATTTTCCTGATTCTCAGTTGGTGGCTTCTCAAGAGCACTTGGAAATCACACCCACGCCCGTGGGATAAAGCCACACCTATTCTGGCCCAGAACTCTGTTTGTCCTGGCACATGGCGCCACCGTGCTCTGCCTATGGGGACGAAAGCTGACACAGGTGAGGTGACAGCAAGAATGATATGAATATGCTTATTGTTTTTGTACCCACAGCCTGTTTCACAACCTCTGCTCGCATGTCAGGGATGGGAGCCCATGAAACGCCACCGTGGTTGGCAGAGAGTATCAGGATAAACCGCAGGCATTTCTAGCTCTAGACAGAGGCTCCGTACGTTTGTTTGGGAAACCTCAAAGGGACTCCTAGCCCCACAAAAGTCAGAGTCACTAAGCTAATGAAAAGGCTTGAAGGTAAAAATCCAGAGTTGGCTTCTCTGGGTCTAGTTTTAGGTCTTCACCAGCCTCGGGCTGAAATGTACCAAACACAGATGAATGTCTTCAGAAACCGCAGCGATTTTTCAATCTGCCTCGAAAAAATCCAATCGGCCGAGGACTTGCCTTCTCTGCCTTCCGGCTGGCATACAACAAAAGGGATCAGACAGCACTGGGGGGATCTGTGAGGCCTGAGGCCCACCATGCAACACTGTGTGTCCAACGCAATCAACTGTTTACATACCACGTGGGAAAATGAGGAAGCTCAGCAACTGCTTTTATCTGGGCTCTGGTAAAGCAAAAGGAAAGCGGCGAATTCCCTCTGGCCCCCAGGGCTACACAGCGCATCACTCCTTCCACAAGGAAGGTACGCGGAGCTATTCTGCCGCTCTGCTCTCCGTCAAGAGCTACACAAGCAAAGCCTTTTGCATTTCATTCATCCTCAGGAGAGGGAAGGGGAAGAAAACACAGTGTGTGTCTCCGTGTGGGCAGGGCTGGTGAGCACGAGACCCAGGCCGGCTTCGGGGCACCTCGTGACCATCCCCGGTCACATACACTCCAGCGTGTGCCAGCTGTCAGGGCGCCCTTCCCACGGAACGTGGAAGGAGGAAGCTCATTTGTAGTCATGAATGCCACAGGATGACCTGTTCCTACAGCAGGGAGCCATTTCCTGGACAGCCGTGCTGGAAACACAAGGCAGCAGACTGGACACTTCCCAGGGGCTCCTGTATACTCTTGGGGTCCTACTGCCACAGGGGAGAGAAGCAGGGGCTTCGAGATATCCTGTTATCATGATACAAATAAAAAGCAAAATCTTCCTGCTCTGCTTTCTGCCATCAGCAACTATTTAAACAGCAGCAGCTGTGAATCAACGGGGCCTACAGAGGGACAAGAATAAATCCACCGCGATCCCAGCTTCCTTTGTGCTGATACAGTAATGCAGGTGTCACCTCTAAACATCTTTACCACTCACTACGGCTGCCCTGGGGTTCCATGTCACACCAGTCCCCAGTGGGTCAGGTTACCTAGACCAGAAGACGTGGATCTCACTTCCAGTCCCATTTTTGCCACTGACCAACTGTGACCTTGGGCGAGTCCCATCCTTTCCTAGGAGGGGCTGTTTTGTCATCTTTAAAATGAGAGAGTTGCTCTATATTGGGGCTTCTAAACGTCTCTAGCACCCCATAAGGCAGAAGAGAGCTTCTATCCCCTCACGGGCTTTGGGAGAGAGTCACCTGCTTCGAGCACATTTCTAGAATATTATCTTGGAATTATATTCTGCTCTACGGTGCGCCCACTTAAGTTCTACAAGAAAGTGCTTTTGAACCACCAATGAAGTGACTTAACCATTTTTTCCCAAATCTTTGTGTAAAACTTCTCCCTTCGGAGGCTGCACATAAACCCCAGAGCTCTGGGCTAGCCCAGCGCACAGATCCTGGAGTAAGCTTTCAGTCCTCACAGTCAGTAGCTCCAAGAACAGACAGATTTCAGCTCAGTGTACGTGAGGACCCAAAGAGCCAGAAAACTCACCTGTTTGTATGAAAGCCATTCGTAGGGCTGGTCTGGCTTCCGAGAGCCTAAACAAGGGCCGTTATCTAAAAAAAGGAAAAAAGAATGAAAAAACAAAAAATGGGTTTAACGTGCATAAATATTCTAACTGGTACCCGACTTTATTCTATAAAGTATCCGCAGACTTTGGTCCCCAGATTGGAAATAAGAAGGAGTTCAGATTAGAAATGTGTTCTCCCAGGGTTCTGGTGTGATTTTTTGTTTGTTTGTTTCTATTTTGTTCCTTAAATGGGGCAGGAGAAGAGAAAAAGTAAGAGGATATGAGGCAGGGGTGCCAGGTGGCTCAGTCAGTTAAGCGTCTGCCTTTGGCTCAGGGGTCCTGGAATCCAGCCCTGCTTACCAGCGAGCCTGCTTCTCCCTCTGCCCCTGCCACTCCCCCTGCCTGTGTTTTGTCTCTCGCTCACTCTCTCTCAAATAACTAAATAAAATATATATATTTTTAAAAAGATATGAGGCAAATACAATTTTTAAGGATACTCAATTTGTGAATTCTTCATATCCTATTGGTTTAGAAAGGAGTCAACAGCTGCTTGGTTAAAAAAAAAAAAATCCTAGTGTAGGTTTCAGAAGAATCCCTCAAAATTTCAGAAGTGTAAAGCATTCTAACTCAGAATGTAAAAAAGAAAATGTGACTCTTAAATGCCCAAATTCTGATGACCTGGAATGTACTTACATGGGTGAAGCCTTACTGGCAGAGAAACAAAATGAGGAAAAGATACAAAATAAAGAGAAAATAAGGTGGGGTATTTGCGAAAGCAAAAAATTAAGAACTATCAGGATGTGTCCTGATTCTAACTTGGGTACTGAATAGGCAGAGAGCAAGAAAACTCATATTACGTATTCCTGCTAAGGGCTAGTACAGTAAAAAGTACCACTGAGATCATTTATATTTGGAATCATGGGAGTTTCCTTCTACAGATCGACCCCAAGCTCACTTTACGCTCAGTTTGTAACTGTTGAAGACAAAGCAATGTCCAGCTAAAGGGAAAAAAAAAAAAGAAAGAAAACGAAGAGAAAAAGCTGCCATGTTCAGATGATGAGAGCTGACCACAGAACTAACTAGAAACACAGACTCTGTGTTAAGCCGGGCCTCATAGCTCCTTCTACAGGGCTTTTTTTTTTTTTTTTTGGTCATCTCCCCTCTGGAACAGGGGACCTGCATTTCTGTTTTGAGACTACAACGTATACGGCTGCCCCATTCTGGGTTTGAGTGTCAGCTGAGGTGTCCCGATTTGGTTTGGGGGCCTGGAGGATGGCAGAAAGGCTGAGCCTAGCCCCATCTGCAGCCCTGACGAGGCCGGGCCCACGAGGCAGAGTCACGCCCTGGAGAGGGGGAGTGGGATGCGTGACAGGTCAATCCTGAGGACAGGGAGGACCCGGGCTGACCAAGTCACTGCTTCACATTGATTTCTGCTGTCTCTACTGCAGCCTTAAGGAACACAGAAAAGAGCACTAGGGTCCTCCTTCTCAGACCCTCTGCCATTCACAGGGGCTGTGATAAAGGCCAAGCCGGACATCACAAGTTCCACCAGAAGTTGTTTTCAGACACACGCCATATGAAATAATGTTATGTTATTCTCCCAGAACAGGGATTGGCAGTGTATGTAAGCAGTGGCCAAATCAAGCCTGCCACCTGTTTTTGTGAAGACAGTCTTACTGGAGCACAGCCTCACTGGCTCATTTACATATTATCTAAGACCTTCAGCAGAGCAGGCTTGACAGAGACCACGTGATCCCAAGAGCCTACATATTCACTATCTGGCCCTTTCCAGAAAAGGTTTATAGACCCCAGCTCCAGGACAGTGGGAACTTAAAAAAATACCATACCCGGGCCCTACTAACAACAAAAAATTTTAATTCTTTTTTAAAAAAATTTTAAACTCAGTTAATTAACATGTAATGTATGATTTGTTTCAGGGGTAGAGGTCTGTGATTTACCAGTCTTTTTCTTTTTTTTTTTTTTTAAGATTTTATTTATTTATTTAATTTTTCTTTGTTTTAGATTTTCTTTATTTATTTGACAGACAGAGATCACAAGTAGGCAGAGAGGAAGGCAGAGAGAGAGGAAGAAGCAGGCTCCCTGCTGAGCAGAGTGCCCAATGTGGGGCTCGATCCCAGGACTCTGGGATCATGACCTGAGCCGAAGGCAGAGGCTTTAGCCCATTGAGCCACCCAGGCGCCCCTCATCGGTCTTATATAATGCCCAGTACTCATTATAACACATACCCTCCCCAATGTCCATCACCCAGCCCAATTTTTTATATAATTGGACGGGGATGGGGCCTGGGCAATACTGCTGTGCAGCCAGAGACGAGAATCCACAGGTTCGCAGACAGAGCCCTCCTCTTACAAGTGGCTCCCTGTGTACAGTCTGAAAAGACGAGCTTTTAAAAACTCCATGCCGGCTTCTCCTTTCATTCAATAAACTCCCAACTACCTTATCTAGATGCTGGTGTTTACTCTCCTATAAAGCCTTCGTCGTATGGTAGTCTAGGAAAATTAAAGCTTAGAATAAGGATGCCTGGGTGGCTCAGATGGTTAAGCGTCTGCCTTCGGCTCAGGCAGGGTCATGGGATCAAGCCCCATGTCAGGCTCTCTGCTTAGCAGGGAGTCTGCTTCTCCCTCTCCCTCTGCCTGCTGCTCCCCCTCCCTCAAATAAATAAATAAAATCTTTTTAAAAAAATACTTAAAAAAAAAAGGGCTTAGAATAAAAAAGCTTCCCTGGCGGGGCTTAGAAGGCAAAAGTGACCTGCAAAGCAGCTTCCTTCAATCAGTATAGATTAAGAAGAGTGAACTTTGTTTTCTTCAACTTCTCTGTAACAGTCACATAAGATTTTCATTTTCTAAGTAGAGAAAGTGACCAAAAAATTCTTGAAAAGTTACTGTCTTGAGGTCAGAGGAGAGTCAGAAGGATAATGTAAGTCACCGTACTACCAGGATGAATTCATTCTCTGCTCACACTGAGAAAAATGAAAGCATTTCTACACGTGACTTTGTGGTAGTGGTAAAGATTCTATATACATATGTACACATCTATAAATATACAAATATTTAATATACAAATATTTTGAAGTGGCTGTATGGAATGACCCACCCTGACCCTGACACTATATTTGAACAAGTTCAAAATATAGAAGTAAATTGGCTTTCCCTTTAGAGTGGGGCTTAATGAATCTTCTACAGGAATGCTGGGTCAAAAACGCATTAGAGCCATCCAGCGTTACCAGTAGCCAGTAAAAAACAGGGCACTTTTTTTTTTTTAAAGATTTTATTTATTTATTTGACAGATCACAAGTAGACAGAGAGGCAGGCAGAGAGAGAGAGAGAGGGAAGCAGACTCCCCGCTGAGCAGAGTCCGATGTGGGACTTGATCCCAGGACCCTGAGATCATGACCTGAGCCGAAGGCAGCGGCTTAACCCACTGAACCACCCAGGTGTCCCAAAAAAACAGGGCACTTCTGAGCACGTATTATCTGCAACACATTGTGGGGCCAGAGACGGCAATAGCACGCAGTCCCTCACTGTCAGCCGACTCCAGTCTAGCTAATTGTGGCAAAAATAAAAGCTAGCCATCAAAAGATTTAAACGACAAACCATGAATCCTGGAGACCATTTCTACAGAGTAACCTGGAACAAGCCAAAACGAAGAGGTGAAAACACAAAGAGGGATGCGGCCAGCTGGGGAAACATTAATGGAGCACCTACTGTTTGCCAGGCCGTGTGCCAGTGTCGAGAGAAGAGACAGCTGCCCTGCTCAAGGAGCCCTGGTGAGTGGGACAGAACAGCAGGCGAGTGCCTCGGCTCCCTGGAGGACGATTACAGAAATAGGTACAAGATGCTGGGGGGGAAACACCTCACCTAGAGGCAGGAGATGAAAAGGAAAGACTAGAGCAGTAGCACAGAAAAGGGAGAAATGGAACAGGCGCTGTAGAGGGCCAGTAAACAAGAGATAAGCCCACGAAGGCGTGGGGTTATGAGAAAGGGGAGAGGGGTGCTGGTTTTGCAAGAGGTTTGGTGTAAACTTGAGAAGACTCTATCTGGAGCCTTGCAGGGAGAGAGGCCAGAAAGGCAGGCAGGAGCCGTGGAGCGCGGGCTGGGTTTCTCCAGCCACCGTTAGTGTGGGAGCGTGTCCCGTGAGTCACACTTGCAAAGGCTCTCCTAGAACACTACTTCCTTGGGATGTCAGTGTTTATTTCTCAAAATATGGGTCTCGTGGTCAAGTAAGTTTGAAAATGTTGGATCGGGCCCCATTAAACCTTTTGACCTCAGGAAATGTCCGCGCCCAATAATGAGCTAATCTCTGTGAGACTCTGCATAAAATCCAGGACACGCCGAAAACCTATTTGAGCAGCCAGAGGGGCTCGTGTGCTTTGGGGTTCACTCTTGAGATGGTATGGGAGGAGGCAGGGGACTTGAACAGGTGGAAGGAGATAGAAGATGAGCGCAAATACGACTTCCTCAAGAGAGACCGCTTGTTCTCAGTGAAAATCACTGAACATTAGTCACACAAGTGCAGCAAATGCTTACTTGAAATCTGGATGCCTCTCTGGAAGCCTTCGTACAAAGTTCTGACATCTTCGTAGAAATACACCAAGGGCTCATCGCTATCCAGCAGCGGGGATCTCCGAGCGCCATCGCTACCCTGTGCAAAGAGACACAGACGCAGGAGCACGTTAGGGGAAAACATTAAAAATAAAAAGCCTAACATGAGTGCCCACTAGGCCCTCCAAGGGACCCCTGTGGGGTCGTTGCTCAGTATTTGTGGAACTAATGGAAGTGCAGGATTTGCTAAAAGAAGTCATTTGCCTGGGGTAAAGTGCAGCAGGCTTCAGAGAATCAAGGCTAAGACCAAACGGCCATCAGAGGTGCCCATCTCTGAGCAGGGGTCTGGCCAGATAAGGGGAAGAGAACAGAACTGGAAATGTGCCACCACCACCACACAAGCCTCTACTATCAACCTCACGGGGGACGGAGCTTGCATCAGCTCTCAAGGAAATGACAGGCCGTTTGCTTTTACTTCCATCCTGTGTATTCCTTTTGAGATGATTTCCACTGTTTGATCCCCGTGTCCACAGCAGTATAACCTGGGAGGAACTTCTGATTTTCCAGGGAAATCAGACGAAGACAAAGGAACTTCTGGTACTACAGGAAAGGACCATTCACAAGTGGGAGAGACTGTTTCTAGCGTGAGGTTTGAAGAAAGCAGAGAGGAAAGCCTTCACGAGAAAGGAGCAAAGGGCTGGGTCTCAGACAGCACAGTTGCTGATGGAGACACCAGAAGCATTCCAGGGGAAGAACCAACATGGAGAGCCTTCGTAGGTCATGACCTCCAGACAGACTTTGGTGGATCCTTTTTCTTCTTCTTCTTCTGTTTTTTTGTTTTTTTTTTTTAAGATTTTATTTATTCATTTAACAGAGAGAGCAAGCGAGCAAGAGAGGGAACACAAGCAGGGAGAAACAGGCTTCCCACCAAGCAGGAAGCCCCAGGTGGGGCTCGATCCCAGGACCCCGGGATCATGACCCGAGCTGAAGAACAGACTGAGCCATCCAGGTGCCCCTGTTTTTTGTTTGATTGTTTATTTGGGTTTTTTTTTTTTTTTTTTTAGGATTTCGGTAGGATTCTTCCTATCTCCTGTAAGCTCTCCCCCCAACCAGTTTATCATATATGTACTTCAAAAAAAAAAAAAAAAAAACAGTACAGAAGTATATTAAGAAAAAAAAATGACTAGCCCCTATTATCAGTTCGATGAGTTCTTTCCAGACTTTTTTCTTTGCTTTACATAAGTTTATATAAACTCTTTCATTATCTACTAGGTACTAAATATGTGTTTGACACTTGACCTAATGCAGCAAATCGTTTTGTGGGATAAATATCACCCGATGATATATTTGACTCATCAGCACAGTCTATCTTGGCAGACGCCTGCTAACACCTGTGGCCATGATTCCAAACGTGATTATTAATTACAACACACTACTTAATAAAGCAGAGAAGTTATTTTCTGTGTGTACTATGGTGGGAAAATCTCTGTTCCGTAGAATCATGCATCATGACGACCTAATCTCTGAGTCTGTTTGCTTGTCTGCAAAACGGGGATCCCATGTGTCCGTGTCCAGGGTTATCTTCAGCTAAACAAAATTGGTCCTATAAAAGAGGGGTGTGTAGAATATGACTCAGACACCCTATAACAAGCCTTAACTACGAATGCCAGTCCTGCTTAGCCTGTATCTTTTCTCCAACAAATACTCTGATTAAAATTCAGAAGTAATTTTGTGGCTTTACAGTATGCATTGGAAGCCTTTTCAACCCAGGAAGGCACCCACCAAAAAGAGCCAGGGTACCACGGCTATGGTAGGAGAAAAAGGAGCAAGGGATGGAGTGACAGAAAACGGGAAGAACAGAGGTGTGCCTGGTGGAGAGGAGCAAAGAGCCACATATAACCACCTCCTGGCCACTGGCCCGGCCTGGCCCACTGCGCCTATCAAGCATGGCCAGGAGGCACAGGCAGCTTGGTGGCCCAGGTCCTCATGACCTCAGCTTAGGACAGGGCCTCCTACGCCTCCCATCCTGCCATGAATTCATGCGTGGTATCACTCGGGGGTCTCTCTGCAAAAGCAATCCTGCCCTCCCCAGCATTCCACTGAGAACTCTCACAGCTGTCAGTGGGGCAGAGGGGCAGCAGGGGAATAAGACAAAGAGCTTTCTCCGAAGGACCCCCACGTCTTATCCTTACATCCCCAGAAGTGCTCCACGGAGCACTGGCTGGGCAAAGAGCGTGCAGGAGGTCAGGATGAATGGACAGGAGTAGCCTGGAATCTTCAGATTCCTCGAGCCAAGGTCCCCCAAAGACCCTTCTAAGGAAAGCAAATTAGCTCACCCTTCCCTAGATCTACTGAATCAGAAACTCTGATCCAGCAGAGTGTGATCCAGCAGCTGTAGCAAGCCCTCCGGGGGATTCTGGTGCATGCTGGTGAGAACCACTCACTGGTCGCATTAAGGTACGCAGGGGAGTAGTGAAAATCGGAGCAATGCTTCAGAAAGAAAGCTACAAGAAGTGAGGCAGCAGCACGAAGAATGGGACGGAGGGCAAGGGACCAGAGAAAAATGTACTCATGTGGGCCTGGGTGAGGGCAGTGGCAAGTGGAAACCGGGAGAAGGGTGACACCAGAAGTAGGAAGGGTTAATGAATGGGATCTGCCCAGTCCCTGGTTCTAAAGGAGGAGGTCTAAAAATAGCAGTTCCATTTAATCAAAAATAGAAGACTGGGCATGGGGGCCAGGTTTGAGAAGAGAGTCCGTTTAGCTTTGGATATAGGGAGACCATATCCCTTTCAAGATAGTAGGTCAACCTCCCAACTCCTATTTTGAGAATCACTGGTCTGGAGGATAATTTGATGACAAACGTTTGGTTAAATACTTCTTTGGTTAAGGTTAATTTTTTGGTGGTACATAATCCTCAAAACTTTGAGAAACATGGAAGTAACAGAGCCAAATCCAAGTTAAAGAAGTTAATTGAAGACAAGATATTTATTCTTCTTCTTCTAATTAGCCATCAGAATACTTAGCAAAGGTTTGAAGATGAAACAATAAATGAGCTCTAGACCCCAAAGGCACACCATTTAAGGCATAGGTGAAACTAGGTAAAAAGTCACACTGTCACTTACTCGTAATATACTCTGTAATTTCAAAATTTCTGAGTGAAAGGGGAGGGGGGCACTGAGCAAGATCTGTGCTTTGCAATGTGTTGCTCTATGAAATGATCACACGTTCCCCTGAGGAATCACCATTTGTGAACAAAAATGCTATTTGTAAACACTGGGTGTTGGCAACCTTAATTATACCTACAAAGGGGAAAGGACTGCACTCGGGGTGTTGGGAATCAGGGCTGAAACTGAGCTCCAATGTCTATATGTGCTACAAACTCAAGCCATTTCAAAAGGAGGGCATTCCATTACTGGGTCATGCAAGGACATGTCGCTATTTCTAGGAACATTTACTTAAATGAAAAAAAAAAAAAATTCTGGACTTCTGATATAACCTACAGATGGAGGGTAGAGGCCGGGGTTTCAATTATTTCCAAGAAACAGGGAGAGCAGGGGTTCCTAGGAGGCTCAGTTGGTTTGGCATATGCCTTGTGCTCAGTAGTGATCCCAGGGTCCTGGGACTGAGCCCTGTGTCGGGCTCCCTGCTCAATGGGGGCCTGCTTCTCCCTCTCCCTCTCTCCCCAGCTTGTGTTCTCTTTCTCTCTCGAATAAATAAATAATTAATAAATAAATGAAAGGAAGGAAGGAAGAAACAGGGAGAGATAAGCAGACAACCCCAACTAAACGTACAGGAAATCAGTCAGTAAGATTATCAAGGAGGATTATGCTATACACTTCTTTAATGTGGTTTTAGAGTCTTCTAATTTAAAAAAAAATAGAGAAGGTCATGAGTCAAATACACTATGGACACATCAGTGGTCCTGAGTCCATTTGGCAACATCTCTATAAGCTAAGGTTCCTCTTGAGGTCAGTCTCCCCATGTGGGCTGAATTAGGAAATGAAAGTTCAAGTTCCACTTGGGGCCAGTAAGGGCAGGAGCACAGTGGATGTCTGCATATCTGTGGTTCCCAAGACCAGAACCTTTGCTTATACGGGCCCTTGCTCCCACTTTCTGAAAGTTCACTTTATGAAACTTGACTTTTATGAAAGACCCACAAGAGTACTACCTGTTTTCACCACCTGGACAAAATCCGAAGAGGAGTTTCATGTTTATGCAAAAAGGAGTTCTGCGTTTACATAGATCTTTTTGTAAAAGGGAAGTGGCATAACTGGAACTTCTGGAAAGTGGGGGACACTCTTGCTTTAGTCCCTTTAGGCTTACAAACGCTTTCACAGGGGCGCTCTACTTTTGGATACCAGGGGAAACCTGTATTTGATGAAAAGGACTCAAGATGGTAAGAGTCATTTTGTGCACGCTCATATTTAAATGCAAAAATGGAATTACAGGGGCACCTGGGGGCTCAGTGGGTTAAAGCCTCTGCCTTTGGCTCAGGTCATGATCCCAGGGTTCTGGGATCAAGCCCCATATGGGGCTCTCTGCTCAGCAGGGAGCCTGCTTCCCTTCCTCTCTCTCTGCCTGCCCCTCTGCCTACTTGTGATCTCTATCTGTCAAATGAATAAATAAAATCTTTTTTAAAAAAATGGAATTACATTCTTGTGGATTTCTGGGGGATAGAAAGATCCAGGCTTTGTAAACTGGTCTCGTTCATCTCAGTCTAGAAAATGGGTATCTGCAGGCCATGACAGTCAAGTTCCCTCTGTGTTACTATTGTTTACTCCTGCTGGGGCAGGGGGGCGGGGCGGACAGAAAGAGGAAGGGAGACAAGGGAGGGAAGGAGAACTACGTAACTTGTAAGGAAACTGTGGAAGACGTGGCTGGATTTTAATGTTAAATCCATCTCCAGGGGGAAAAAACAGCAGAATCACAGCCCTAGGGGCACGGGGTTTTTATGGGTTGTTGTTGGATTTTTGTTTATTCATTTATTTATTATTTTCTATTGCCAATATCCTCCATGTGAAACTTTCTTCCCAGCACTTACATTTTTACATGCCTCTTACCCTGCCCAGAGCATCACTGTCTTGCTTCGCAGGCACAAAAACCACTCTTACATCCAGTGACCTCTTAGAGAGACTTCCTGGCCATCAATTCTCAATCCCACCAACACTAGATCTTTGCTGTATGAACCAGGGCCTTTAAAGGGCAGCCGGATGGTGACCTTCCCACCTCAATTCCTGAACGCTAAAGACAGGACACACAAAAACACACCTAAACTCCCCGTGATATGCTGAGCTGTCTACATCCCAGCATAGCGGGGAACCATCAGGCTCACTGTTCATGTTCACCATTGAACAAACTGACTTCCCCAGATCCTTTACGCCCAGGGAGGAAAGAAAGGACAGAACCATCACGTCACCATCAGTGCTGGGTTTTGTCATCTGAGTGCAGGAACAATGGAAGCTAAGTGACTATTTCCTGAGCGCCTGCTACATGCCAGCCGCTCTGCAGGTGAGAAAGCAGCCCAAGGGCAAGGCTTTGGCCGGAAATGTCTTGGACCCAGCTCCATGGACATCTGGCATGGTAAGAAGATTCTGTGGGTCCCGAGCAGGTTCAAACTCACCCCCACACTACTCATCTCCATCTTCAAGGAGCCAGGTGGCCGACTCAGTTTTTTGGATCTTTAACACCTTCCCCTCATCCCAGAAGGGCTTCCATTTCACACCCCCCACCCAGTTTCCTACTTCCTGAGCCCCCAATTTCCCAAGCGAAGGATGTGCTTCCAGGGGGGTGGGGGATCTGGCACAGCCCTTGGAAACGATAGTTCTGTGCCCCAAGGCACATTTCAATGTCATCACAAGGGGACATCAGCCAACCACAGAAGGGAAAATAGCACCCTCCCACCTCCGTGAGAGGGAAGAAAGTCTGGAGCCACCAAACCCCAAACCCACAAACATACATTGTTCCAGCAGGACAAAACTGCCTGTAGCATCTCTATGTGCCCGCCATTTAGACATGCCAACCATTCCGCTCCGCTGTGGACTAATCGACAGGGAACCAGTGTCTACTTCTCATCCATGGCCGGCCTTCTAGACATGAAGTGTGAGAAGGAGGGAGTTCTGTCGAGAGGCTCGGAAAGTTTTCAGTTGTCATTTTTCATTTGGCGTGAGTTGTCCCGGCTATTTTTAAACTCAAATAAATATTCCAGCACACTCTTCTGTCATTTATGAATACACACGTTCCCTGCTCAAGGAAGCCTGTGAGAGGCGGCATCCTTTGCACAAAATCAAAGCACTTTGTCAGACCTGCTTGACCATACTCCTATTTAGTGAACAGTAGTAAGCGTTTACTGCCTGGTTAAATGGAACCGAGAAATAAATTTTTCTAAAACAATCATCTTTCTTTCTTTGAATTCCTAAAGGCAGCTACCCTCTGGGGCCTGGTCTTGGCATGGAGTCAGAAACTCTACCTTCAGTTCTCTGTCATGCCTGCCCTTGTCCGCAGCCCACTCGTCCGCCCACCGTGGCCCCATGACCAGCGCCTCTTCATTCAAATGACCAGTCACTTTCAATTAGCGGATGAGCCCAAAAACCTAGAGAAGCTCGGTGAAATGTCGTACGATGTGAGTCTAGCCAAGAAAAAAGTAACTAGCAAGGTTTTTCATACTTTGTTATTAAGAAGGCGTGGAGTCTTAGAAGACAGGCTAAAGTTACGGCAAGGCATGAAAATGCTGATGTTTGCATACCCCCAGGATGCTAGACCTAAATAAACACATCCCTTCCATCCACTCCCACTGCCCCAACGGCTAGGACCGCTTGCTAAAAATGCCCTCCGATGCCATAACGCTTTAGAAAAACGTGTTTGAAAACTCTCTGAGCACCAGAGCAGCCAAGTTGCTAGGGATAAGATTAAAAAGCCAAATCGTTAAAAAAAAGAAAAGCAAATCTTTGCATACGTCTTTAACCACATGCACAACGATTTTGCAGTCGGACCAGGGAAGCACAGGCAGTGGGGGAATGCTGACCGGACACCTGCAATTACACATGGCAGGTGAATGAAGGCTGGCACCCCCAAACAGGAATTCCCACAAGTACTACAGACCGGTATGACGCCAGCGCATTAAACCAGGAGATCCTCTGGGAGCCCCACCCGGACTTCTAGTCGACCATTCCAAGTGTCCTCCGGGATGAGAATTCTGTTTCTATTGAGGTTTCTAGTTACAGGTGACTGCAGAAACAGCTAGACTGTTGCTGATATTTCTCCCTTCCTCTTCCTGCTCCCCTGCCACCTGCCACCGGGTTCAAATTCGTGAGTCTGACACCCCCTGTTGCCGGTGCTCGGCCAAGGCCTCCAGGCGGGCGGCCATGGGTGCACCGTGGGAACGCACCCACCCTTCCCACGGCTCTTCCTGCTCTGGCCTGGCAGTGACCCCGCAGACCCTTCCTGCAGCTCTGCCTCCCGGCTGTGTTTGCCCCCTGCCCCACTGGACAACAGCGCCCCACTGGGAACCAGCCCCAGCCATTGCCATTCTTTGCCTTTTGTTTCTTCCAGCTTTACTGAGGTGTCCTCGATAAGCCCGCGAGGCCCCTGCACTGTGAAGATTCTCGCAATGGAGTCATTAACATCTCGTCACCTCACAGATGTATATTTTGTTTTCTTTTTTGGTGAAAACACTTGAGTCCTACTCTCTTAGCGACTCTCAGTTGTCCGGTGCAGTGTTCTCAGCCACGGTCGCCATGTTCTAGGCGAGCGCCTCAGACCTTGCTCACCGGGCAGCTGGAAGTTTGGGCCCTTTTCTCCCTATACTCCCACCTCCCGCCCCGGGGAAACCACCCTTCCTCCTCACTGCTTCTCTGAGTCAACTTCTTTGGGTCATTTTCACTCTCTGGATTGCCAATGTCATTCCCTCAGAGACAAGCAGTGTGTCTGTGCAGGTCCCACGTGAGTCATCGTCAAAACTTAAACCCACGCTATCTGCTGAGCGTGGCCTCCACAGGTCGGACATGTTCCCTTTGGTGCGCTCCTTTCAGAGTTCTGACGAACCAGAGCTCTGGCTTGAGGGCACAAGAACAAGCTGCTCATATTACTCTTGGCTTAAGGACGCTCCTTGCCCTCTGCCAGGGAGAGAAGAGGTCCTTGGCTGTTCTGCCCTCCACCCTGTAAGCTATGTGAGGCCAACAACCTCTTCTTCCCAGGGATGGTGCGCACATTGCTCGGCCAATGTTCGAGTGCTTCTGAATGGATGCCCGTCAGATAATGTCTCTGTGACTCACGGCAGACTAAATCCAGAGTGTCCCCTCCTCCGTAGGAGACCTTCTGGAGCACAGGACTAACACGCTAAGGCAAGCTGCTCACCGTATATAGCCCACCATGTGGACGGGCCGATCTCAAGCTTTCCCGCCAAAGGGGGGGAGCCAGCCAGCATGCGCCCGAATGTCAGGAGATCATCTGGTGTGAAAGTCATCCAACTCAGACAAGAAGACTGACACCCAAAGAACCGGTTCTGTATTGTGAAAGATAGGGAGCCACCCTGGAACCAAGGGGCCACAGCTAACAAGTTTAAACAGTGACTCTGTTACAGATTAATTGGTTTAGTTGCCTGAGGTGAATCTGAAACGAAGTCCTGATATTTTTAAAATGAAGTCTCAAAAAGCCTGGACCTGTGGGTATAAAAAAGTTTTGGGGGGCTGTCTGGGGTGGCTCAATTGGTTAAGTGTCTGCCTTCAGCTCGGGTCATGATCTCCGGATCCTGGGATCCAGACCAGCATCAGCTCCTTGCTCAGCATACAGTCTGCTTCTCCCTCCCCCTGTACCCTTCCCCTGCTGTGCACTCGCTTGCATAAATAAATAAAATCTTAAAAAAAAAAAAAAGTTTTTTGCATCCTACAATTTACTCCCTTCTTTAATATTTAAAAACAAAGCATATCACTTGGGTTTTCATTTTCATTTAAGTACACCCTAATCTAGCAGTAGTCACTCAAAATCTTTGCATGTGAATTTGATAAGTAAGCTATCTCAAGGCCTATAGGACATCTCTCACCAGTTAAAAGGAATTCTCATCTTCTTTCTTCTACCTCCTTCAGGAATTACAATGATTCCCTTTTATGCTTTGGGATGGTTTGTTGCCGCGATCCCTTAAACTCTGGTAGGTGGGCTTACGACCCAATCAGCACCAAGTTTTGCTCTGACCCCATCTATGTCCAACCTGGTGTAGGGGAGGAGGAGGAGGGGAGGCAGAAGCTCACCAGAAATCCACTTTTGCTGCTGGCCCAGGCTCTGACAGCTCCATGCTCTCAGCCCCAGACTTCCCTCCCACCCCATCCTTGACGGTGTCTGATCCCACCACCAGCCTGTGCGGGACCTTCAGACTCCATTCTTCTATTACCCATTCCTTTTCTTCCTTTCATTCCATCACTACTCGCAGACTCATCTGCCTGCAATACCCATTTTCAGAAGAGGCTGCTCCTGGATCCAAAGGTCTAGCCAATGGCTCTTCAAATTAACCTAGACAGGGATACCTGGGTGGCTCAGTCGGTGAAGCATCTGCCTTTGGCTCAGGTCATGATCCTGGGGGTACTGGGATCAAACCCCAAATCAGGCTCCCTGCTCTGTGGGGAGCCTGCTTCTCCCTCTCCCTCTGCTTGCCACTCCCCTGGCCTATGCTCTCTTTCTCTCTGTCAAATAAATAAATTAAATCTTTAAAAAATTGATCTAGACAGACCCCAACTTACCTTATTATCCTTATTTTCCTCTTCCCCCGCCCCTGAAAAACCCTAGCTATAATCCATAACTTTCAAGTACTGTAATGAACTGTAATGAAAGCAGCATAACAGAGCTCTTGATAGCCCACTAACGGTAGATACAATTTTGCCTCTTTGGATTCAGCTGTTTTCTTATATATAAAACATGATGGTTACGAGGAGATCTTTACAGAAGAAGAAAACTAACATTGACCGAACACTTAGCATGGACAAGTGGACACTCTGCAAATAAGCTAAGCAGCGCTCTTAATGCCCACCAGGGAGGGCAGATACTGTCACTCCTGTTTTCTAGAAGGCTGAAGGTCGGGAAAGTCACAGGAACTTGCCCAAAGCTGCCCGATCTAAGCCGAGGAGCCAGGCCCAGCCTCTGCCACATCTGCAGCCTCCCTGGTCCTTTCCAGAGCCATCATGCTCTCCTCTGTCCCACCAAGGCCTGGGCCCTAAACAGGTCCCAAGGGGTCCCTAGTCACTGTGGTGAAGTTCATCTTCACCAGGGGATGTGGGGATCTCAGCCAACAGGAAGAGGCAAGCTGAAACCTGGAAATGTGCACGTCACCTGTGAACATGATTAAAGGCCGTACAGACACAGAAAACCTCGCTTCCCTCCACAGCTCAGAGTCATGGAGCAGCAGCAGAAAAATTCTGTGGCAGATGGAAGTTCCTCCCCAACATGCAGGGAGAGGCAGCCCTTGGGGTCCCCCTGCTGCAGGCAGGGTCAGCTGCCACCATGAATGCCAGGGCACAGCCCTCTAAACACAGCCTAGATCAAACCATGCTTCAAAGTTAAAAAAAGTCTTGTTGGATTCTGTTCCAAACTCCAGCTTCTCTGTCCCGTTCTGCAGCCTATGTCTTCACTGCCTTTCATACATGGGGCTAGGGCTCAATGCTAACATCCCCTTTATCACCGTGACTTTTTAAAAATTGTATTTATTCACTTGAGAAAGTGAGAGAGAGGAGGAGAGAGAGAGAGCGAGCACAAGTTGCGGGGGGGTGAGAGGGAGAGGGAGAAGCAGGCTCCCCATTAAGCAGGAAGCCTGATGTAGGACTCAATGCCAGGAACCTGGGATCATGACCTGAGCCAAAGGCAGACACTTAACCAACTGAGCCACCCAGGCGTCCCTCCACCCTGACTTTTAAGAGGAAATGTCAGAAGCGGTAACTTATCAAGAACCTCTGTGCCGCTGCTTTAGGAAGGTGTAGCTTGGAATCACGCGGTGTGGGTAGTCATGAGATGCAGCAAAACCAAAAAGTGCAGATTCCTCTCGTTTTAATATCCAGGTAAGGTTTATGGGAAGCGGGAGAGGGTAAAAATCTGGATGTGAGATGGAGGCAGGGGGTGGGGGGATCAGGATGTGGACTGGCAAATGGCGCTTACTTGTTTTCAAAGTAGGAACCAAACAACAATATTTTATTCTGGCAATCAGTTCCTCTGACCATGCCAGATAAGCAGGCTTTTCATGAATATGTAATGAAATGAATTAAGGGCTTCTTTCTGCCATAAGCAGTCCATACGGCCATGCTAGCTATATAAATGCATCTATAACTACACCAAGCTCTCTTGAATTCGATATTTTAAGGTCTTTTTTTAGAAATGCAAAGCAATAACACCTACAAGTTCTGAAAACCAGAACTAAGTCCATTTCTATAGGCCAAGAGAAAAATCAGGAAGCCTCTCTACCAGGGAGTGGAATTAATAGATTTTAATTTTCTTTCCGCTTCTCAGTAATTTTTAAACTATTCCACAGAGGACACGCATGCTTATTTTCCCAAGTCTCAGAATGACTTTATGCGAAGCTGGAGCTTAAAGAGCATACTGTAAGTGCTTCCACAATTTCTCATATAATACGAATTAGGCATTTACAGTTACTGCTAAATTATAAATATCTTAAATCTGCGCTTGGCAAATATTCTTTTCACAGCAATGGCAATGCTACTGTGAGACACCAGGTCCTCCTCCAGAAGAAAAGGAATCTCAAAAACCTCACACACTTCTATTAGAAAAACTGAATTCTCCTCCTTCACGGTTAGTGATTAGCTGAGGTAAAATATTAAGCCATGTTTACCTTCTAAATAAGGCATAAAACCAACTTTTCTTGGCAATAATTCAGTCATTCTATTTTTACATTTTGGCATGTATTAGACTGACATATCTACTATATATTTAAAAAGCTTCAAATGAATGAATCCAAGCAATTGTCTAAAGGAAAGCAAAGAACTAAAACTATAAATAACAAAAAGGTACTCATCAGGCCAAGGTTCATTTGAAAGGGCACCTCTCCTGCTCACGGCCATCAGCCTGGGGAGCAGGGCAGGATGGAGAAGAAGAAATATTCTTTATATGTGCTGAAAGTTAGAAATACTGAAAACTGATTCTGCCCTGGGTAGAGAAAGCGAGAGACTACAACACAGAGAGTAGCCCAGGAGTCCCAGCACCCAAGACACCCCGGCTGCTTCATCTTCTCAACCCCTCATGTTTTATACTAAAGAGATTCAGAACAGAAGGAGGGCAGAGCCAAAGCACTAAGAATCTTTCTAAAAAGGGTCCTTAACTTTCCGCATGCCATCGCTACCATTCAGCCCTAATGAGGGAAATACATTGCGTTTCACTTTCATGACGACAAGAACATGGCTGACGGTGTGCCCAAGTTCTACACCACTGTAGTTACTCAACTTCTGATACCAACTGAATGTTCTTGGCTTGTTCTTGGCCTACCCAAAACTCTGTGGCCGTGTTATTCTGGCAAGTTCCTAGCCTCGCCTTTTCCTCGGTGAAATCTCAGAGTCTCTTTCAAAAGCTAGGGAGGTGTTCTAAGTATCAGGTATACCACAGAGGAAATCCTTCTTTCCGGTGTTTGTTCGACAACTCTCTTCTCTGTTGGAACATAAGCCCCTTGGGAGCAGGGACTCTATGCCTCTCCTTTCCCGCTCACAGAATCCTCTGGGCTGACTATAGGGTCTAGCATTGGGTCAAAACTCAGTAGGATTCCTGCAGTGAGCCTCTGGGTGACTAGAGGGAGACACCCCACCAACACCACCCATTTTGTGCCTCTGCTCTGTATTTTGGCCCTTACCCCCTTCTATTAGCCCACTGGCCAACTTTGTGTGTTGAGCACATTTTGGCTTACAAAGTGCCCTTGCAAGCAAGTATCGGCCAGTGACTGATGTTGACCAACATAGCACTCGACAGGGAACCTGGAGAAATACAGAGAAAACGCACACGGCAGGCAGGCCAGCCCCTCCACTTACCGGCACCTCCACAGACTGCATGGATAGGTCGCATGGTGGCTTCAGGGCTTTGGGCCTCGTGGCGTACCAGAAGGTGGTGAGGGCGGCAAAAGCTCCAAAGCCCATGAGCGTGTTGGTCGGCAGTGTGCGAACGTACTGTCGGAAGTCAGCCAGCTCTGGCATTCGAAAATACCGGAATAGCTCGTGGGCTTGCATCGTCCCGTGATGGTCGCTCCCTAAGCTGAACTCTGTCAATAGAGAAGAATGTCACATTCCTTCCAGAAAGGCAAGACCTGTGTCCAAAACTCCTAAAGGCCAACCATCCAACTTGATTCCTGACTGGTCAAGGCACTGAACCCACAGTCTAACGGTCCAGCTCTTTCCTTGGCTGTCAAGTTTCATGTCTCTAAAAACCCTTTAGAAAGTCATTGTACGTTTGTACATGTAGGGGTGCCTGGGTGGCTCCGTGGGTTAAAGCCTCTGCCTTCGGCTTGGGTCATGGTCTCAGGGTCCCGGGATCGAGCCCCATGTCGGGCTCTCTGCTCAGCAGCGAGCCTCCTTCCTCCTGCCTACCTCTCTGCCTACTTGTTGTCTCTGTCTATCAAATAAATAAATCAAAAATCTTAAAAAAAAAAAAAGAAGAAGAAGAAGTTCATTGTATGTGTATCAGTTTGTGTCAAGCTTCCATTCCCCATGTTAAAAGGTTTCGCTCAGGAAGAATTCTTGCCACAACATGCTCCAGTGGTGTAAGTCACCACCTCCTTCCCTGATACCGTCTCTGTTTCCTTCCACCCAATCAGATATACTCAGCTCTCATTATCACGGCTAATGAGAAGAAAGGGGAAGAAGCACAAATAAGCCCATACTACCTAACGGCCATCCGCTCCCGCTTCTGCCCACACATCTCAGAACGAGTTCCCAATGGATACAGCACGCCAACCTAAATTTCAACATGCCTCTTGCCTTCCCCATACTCTGTACCACAAAAGCAGCAACATAAATGCCAGGGAACCAGAGTTCACTATTCGGATTGAATAATTTCTTTTATATTCCTTGATTATATTATAATGCTAAAAGGGTGTACATGAAGTTCAAACCAACCACCAAACGCCTAGAGAGAGATTGCAGCGTAGTAGCTGAGAAGAAGTGTAGAAGGGTATTTAAGATCCCAGATTCAAGAGCCAAATCCTGTCTTCCCAGCTTATTAGCTAGAGGACCGGGGACACATTACTTCACCTCCCTGAGTCTCGTAGCCCTAAGAGTAAACGGAGGCTGAAAAGAGTAGTGATCTCGTGGGGTTTTTATAAGGACTAAATGCACGGGGCACCAGAAATGACTCAATACGTTCCAGGCACTATCATTATTTCACCTACCAAGACTCTGTGATTGTCCTGTGTGTAGAACAGGAAGGGACAGAGTTAATTAAAAACAAGGCTAGACCACAAAGAGTTCACCAACAAAATTAAGAGGCCAAAAACGCACAGAAGAAAACTAGATAAAAAGCCTCACACTGGATGTTACAGACAACTCATACCAATATAAAAAGTGTGCAGTACAGATAATAAGTAATTCTAAGGAGAAAACTATTGATGAGAAGGTCCTCTACAGCACGTGTGGCAGTAAAGGGGAGGACATTGTGGTAAATGCTGATGGCTTTTCTTGAACACCGCCGGCCGATTCACAGAGTACGAACATTTTAGCTATCATTCAGGAGGTATCTGTGAGCCACTTACAGTGTGTTCTTTTAAAGAGCTAGGTCACAAAGCTCAAGATAATTTTCTTTTTTCAAATACAGACATGTTTACGTTTCCAATCTATACTACTGTAATTATTTTTTTTTTATGGAGTGGCAGGGGGCCCATTGTTTTCACCGGCCACCAGTCCTGTAGTATATCTGGTCAGCTTGGGCAGACATGTGTTACAACAGCTCTGTGTAGGTGTACACACACACACACACACACACACACACACACACAGGAAATTTCCAGGTTTTACGTAACAAATGAGAAGGAACAGATAAGCAAGATCTCTTTAGGTCACAATGGTGGAGAGAGAGAGCTCTAGGACTTATAAAACCACTCACCATCTGTGCCACCCAGGGCTGACTGCTAGGTGACAAGCCACCACAGAGCAGAAGAGGTGGCGAGGGCTGGGGGTGGGAGGGGGCTGGAGGAGCTCAGCCGCCGCTTATCCAACCTGCCAAGGTCTCTCAGGGCATCAGTCACATGCTGACTCGCGCGCTGCTGCCCACTGGGCTAAAGGTAACTAGCAGACAAAATTCATACTTGACTTCCCAGGAGGAGAGAGGGTGGAGGATGGGCCAATGAGCAGCTGGGAGCAAAGTCACCCCACTGCTCCACCCATGGGCAGGGACGGGCATCAGTGTCACTGCCAGTGCCAGATCTGAAAACAGACACTGTTTTCTTTCTGCTCAGTTTCCCCATGAGAAGAGACAATGGACATATTTAAAAAAAAAACAAACAGCAAAGTACACGATCAGATGTTGGGTGGTTATGTCGAACCAACATGAGACAGACCAAGAAAGAAACAGATTGTCTGTAGTACACTCCCAGCAGATTTATTCTAAATGAATGCATAGGAACTGAGTTACTCTGCTACAAGGTTGGTGCCCATCACGGAGCATCCGGCGTATGCCAGGCCCGGTGCCCGCAGTGGGGAGGACGATGCTGGTGACCCGGTGCAGGTTCTCCATGGGCTCACCAGCTGGTGGGGAAGGTGCAAAATTAAGCCAGCAATGTCTGCAAAGTGTGAGAAGCGTTCCCGTCGGTGGAGCCGGAGGAGACGAGGCAAGGCCTCTGTGAGGAAGAGACCGTGAGGATAAGCAGACAAATCAAGTCTGGCCCCTGTGGTCAGGTTGCAAAAACAGCACTGCTACCCTACAGACGCAAAGCAACCAGACGTGTACAATGAGCAAACGTGCCTTTCCCTGCAATCGTTCCACCTTCCAGCCATCTTCATACCCACGGCGCCCCAGATCTGAACAGGACTTTCCCACCCACCCCCTACACACCCCTCTGCCCTTGTCTCTTCTCTCCCACAGGTCCCTAAGGTGATTTCCATAAAACCTAGACTGTGTGAATTCGCAGGGGCTGTTCAACAGAATCCCATCCCTGTGTGAGAATAAAAAATAATTCCCCCGTGAACAAATGCTGTTATAAGCTGGTGATTTTTTTTTTTTTCTATTTTAAGCATCAGCAGTAGCCAAGCTGTAGACAGCATTAGACTAAGAAAGGAAAAAAAAAAGTCTCTTTCTAGAGATAAGAAATAAATTAAGATACTAAAAAACTAAGAAAGAAAACTTGAAAAAAACAAAAACTTCAGAAAATTACTGATTTAGGGGCACCTGGGTGACTCAGTGGGTTGGGGCTCTGCCTTCGGCTCAGGTCATAATCTCAGGGTCCTGGGATTGAGGCCAGCATCGGGCTCTCTGCTCAGCGGGAGCCTGCTTCTCCCCACCTCTCTTTCTCTGCCTGCCTCTCTGCCTACTTGTGATCTCTGTCAAATAAATAAAATAAAAATCTTTAAAAAAAATAAAGAAAACTACTGATTTAGTAGCACCCGGGCTAGACCATTTAATCAGACATGAGTCTGTAACTCTAAGGGTTTAAATCCAGCTGCATTCTTATCTTTACCGGGTAATGAGGAGGTATAGCAGTTTAATTCATGCCTCTCAGAGGAAAGCCAGGCGACAAGCTACAAACCAGCTTCACTGAACCCACTGGCTAATGCTGTACATAGGAAAACTATAGTCTTTCCAGTAAAGAACCAAAGCAAATCTTTTAGATCCACATGAAGATCCACATGTGGATCCACATGAAGAACAACTTTTTTTAGATCCACATGAAGAACAACTCCTGTAAAGCATTATAAATCTCCCTTCTACGGAACGGCTATGAAGGAAAAAGTACTTGGGGTGTTTAAAAATGAAGGCAGACCCACATCCAAAGAAAAGCGGCCACAATAAATAGCCTTTTAATGCTGCAGGTGAATATAAACACCACGCTTTAAGACAGTCCCCCAACAGGTCTTGAGGAAGAAGAATCAAGACTCGTCCTTGCCAACAAATGATTAAAAACCAGACAGATTTTATTCTTATTCTAACGGTGTTCCAGCTGAAATATTTTTAAAATTCTTTCAAAAGCAAATTTCCGCATCATCCTCTCCTCACGTTTGCAGGCCTGGCAAATAACAATGCTGCTGTTTGCTAAGAATAATGATTCAATCAGCTTAAAGGCTTACGCAGTCAGTATTTCTCGGTCAAGAACACACAAGCCTACAGGCAGCGAGTTTCTCCTTCCCCGGCAATGCTCTTGCGGCTCCTTCCTCCCCACGCCTATGAAAAGGGGGTTTGCTCACTCAGGTCCTGGAGTCTAAAACCACAGGAATGGGGGCGCCTGGGTGGCTCAGTCGGTTAAGCGTCTGCCTTCAGCTCAGGTCATGATCTCAGGGTCCTGGGATCGAGCCCTGCATCAGGTACTCTGCTCAGCGGGGAGCCTGCTTCCCCCCCCCACCCACCGGCCTGCCTCTCGGCCTACTTGTGATCTCTGTCAAATAAATAAAATCTTAAAAACAAACAAACAAAGCACAGAATGGACAGCGAACATAAGAACAGTGGTCAGGGAGGTGTGGTGCATGTCCAGGGCAAAGTACCAGAGGGAAGGGTGCCTGGGCTTCCAGAAACAGATACACAGAGCCAAGTCACAGAAACTGGATTGCATGACCATCAGAAAACAGAAATCCTGGTACTTATCGACCCAAACTGTGGGGAGCCTAGCTAGTGGCCCAGCAAACGCTGATTTAGTGTTCAGGAAGTGAAGCTTTCACACTCTGTATCGCACTGTCTCACAATACAAAATGATTATAAGGAAGCTGAGGCTGGAGATTTATGGGGCTTCCCCGAGACACCGACCTAGCTCTCAAGTAGTGCTTTTTCCTGTACGTGAACCATTCCTACCCTCTGCCCCTGGTCCTTAGCACCGGGAACATGCGCGTACCCCTCTGCGCGGGGCGGGGGGTGGGGATGGTGTGCAACTTGCAAGTCTCCTGCCACCCACCACGGCTCAGGAACCGTGAGGGCAGGTGCTCTCTAAAGGTCCTTCTGGCACTCGCTTTCCATAACAGGAGCAGAGCCTAGCATCTGAACTCCATGTGAATGCTCCATGTCTTATATAACCGCCCGCATTTGCCCCATCATCCTGCACTCTGAACATAAGGGCCCAAGGCCACCTGGACACAAAGTCTCACCTCTTACCATTTTGTTTACACCAGGAAAAAGGGATGTGGGGCAAAGGTGACTCACAAGGGCATCATTCTCTAAGGACACGGGGGCACACACGTGTGTGTATGCACACGCACACACACACACACACACACACACACACAGCTCCTATGATTGTGTAGATTTATACTTACATCAGCATTTTATTTTCTTCCTATCATTTGCAAACCAAAAAAAAAAAAAAGGTGATCTGGACGTGTCTCCCCTTCCAAAGTTCCTCAAGCTTTCATTCAGCTGAATAATCACGGTCTGATGGAATACTTCGCTAGGAATGCAGCCTTCAAGCAAACCCACAGAAATAAATTGCACCCTTGCCCTGGCAGCGGCAGAGGAAGAAATCCTGACATCTCTCCTTAAAAGCAGCAAGCTAACTTGGCAAGATGCTGCCCCATTCCTTGCCCCACCTCCTCCCCTGGTACAATAGGCTATTTACAGAAGGCTCAAACTCCCCCTTTGTCCTGCACTGGCTTGGGCAGAGCTCGACCTCAGGGAGGAACAAGAAGGCGGCAGCCAGACCGTGCGCTGTTCTTTCAATGTGCCACTCCAAAACTGTCGGATTCCTGCTCCTTAACCCTGGCTGGCAAATGACCTAAAGCTAGATTTGCTTAAGCCATCCCCTCTTGAACCAAAAGAGTGGCCGGGCTCTCGCTGAAGAGGGTTGTACAGGAGCTCCACAAGGACGCCGGAGTCCACCAGTTTGGGAGGAAAAGCAGAAGTCGCTGTCCAAACCCCATTCTGTACAGGAGCTCCCAACCACGGACACTGCCCTGGGACCATCGTTCTGTTGTGAGCCTGAGTAGGGCAAAGACCCACCATCCGGGAACTTCGGGGTCCCATACAACAGCGGGCAAGTCGTTCCAAAGGGAATTAATTACTCCCTTCTACTGCCTTGGAGCGGTTCTTCCCAACTAAGTATAATAAACCTTAAGCAGCACACTTGATTTCTATGAACGTGAGGCTCTAGATCACCGATTCAATTTCCAACAAGATTGTAAAAGGAGCAGTGAAGCAGAGACACTCTGCTTTTAGAAACCTGACTTACGGAAATATTCAGTCAAGTTGAAAAGTCTCTACCAACCCTGCCCATATCCCCAAAGTTAGAAAGAGGAGGACGTAAAGCATTTAAAGCATCAAGCTTGACTAATTTACAACCAGTGAGATCAGGGTGATGCCTCACCTGTTCATACTGGCCACCAAGCCACAACTTCCGGATGTGCCCCCAAGCAGTGAGATTCCAAATATCATGTGTCCAACTTGAACAGATCAACTTTTAGGGATAGAGGACATGGTCCAACTTCTACTTATAATAGTTTCTGTAAGCTACGTATATACTTAGGCCACATGACAAAACAAATTATTTGAGAAGTGTGTGCTTTTTCCCTATTTACATTTCACTGGTATTTTATCAGAATTCTTTGAGCATGCTTCTTCAAACAGGATCTTTAAAAGTGCTTCTTCAAAAGGATTTTGTGTGGTCACACTGGTTGCCACCACTGAACAAATTCTCCCACGTCACAGGAACACACCTGCACAATGTTAGGACAGTTTAAAAAATGTGTCCAATGGGTCCATATTATATAACTCAACCTCATACCTGATTGCTTGTTAAACTGACTTTTAAAAGCTTTTGACAGTAATATCCACTATTTGCTTTTGTAAGGTCAAACCTCCAGAAATAACAACCTAGTGAGTGTTACATTTCTTTGCCTTAGAAAAATGTGAAGTCAGTGAGGTGGGCTCTGTGAGGACCCAAGACTAGGACTGGCAGAGGGGGCTTCAGGAAAGGGGCCTTTTCTACCTCATGGGGTATTCAAACTGAGGTGACTGACAGGATCCCCCACAAACGAGAGCCTGGGTAAGAGAGAGGCACCTCGCAAAATGAGGGAACCTGGGTGACATGAGGACTGACAGAGTTTGGGGGAAACCCTCACCCTCTCTCAGGGCATCTACGTTATTTACTCTTCACGTGTGGACCCCATTCATGAGGCTTGGAAGTAAGAGACGTAACACAAATATACACACAACATCGTGAGAAACAAGGTGGCAGTCAGGGCCAAAGAAATGAGAGAGGTCGCACACCCTCAAGGAGGAGCCGTGTGCAGAAGCCACAAAGAGGGCTGGCCCTCAAGGGATCAGTGTGGCCTCTGACAGTCAGCTCTGCTTCAGGGTATGGGGACCAAACAGGATGGCTAGAAGCAACTCCCCAGCTCAGCGCTAGGACTTGAACAAATTAATCCGGAATGAGTGAAAGGATGAAACTGGGTTCAGGAGAAGGGAAGGAAGACATTCAGGGAAATCAGTGTGAAATGATTTCTTTAAGAGCCGCTGTGCTAAGCAATTACAAACATGACTAAGCACAATTCTCACAACAGCCCCCGCTCAGGGAGATGTTATTAGCTTCAGCTCAAAGGCTGTGCCCAGGGAAAGTCCAATGTCGTGCCCCAGCTCCACGCGAGAACGGGACTAGACACCAGGTCTGAAGGCAAAGCCTGGGGATGCTGAAAGGCACAGGCTGCCACCAAGGCATGGGGTGATTCAAATCTAGACAAAGGTGGGAGGCAATGCGCAGGATGATAAAAGAACCATGACATGGGGCTTCGAAAAGCGGGGATCTGAACCCCAAAGCTCATCGATAGATGGAGGGACACCCAAATGTGGAACCTACAGACCATGGAGTATCCTGCAGCCTCGAGAACAGAAGAAAATTCCGACACGCACCATAACGTGGATGAACCTTGAAACGACGATACGTGTTCCAGGGACTTTGAATGCGGCAACTTCGTAGAGACAGAAATAGCGGCTACAGGAGGGGAAGGTGGGAAGGGCAGGGAGAGTCACTGCCTCACGGGTATAGAGTCCGTGTTTGCGATGATGAAAAGTTCTGGAACTCCACGGCACTAACGGTTACACAATATTGAGAAAGTGCTTAATGACAATGAACTGTATGCTCAAAAATGGGTTAAAGGGTAAGTTTTACATTATGGCTATTTCACAGTAAGAGGCTTTTAATGACTTAAAAAAAAACAACCATATTTTGGTATGTGGATATAAAGGGGGAAAAGGAGGAACTGGAGGGTTGGGTTTTCGAGCCTGGAGAATAAACCATAGAATGCGGAAGAAAAATGGGGAGGGGAGGCTGGAAGGTGATTTGAGAGCTCCCAGCCAGCTTTCCAAGGTCCTGAAAGCTGCCCTCCACGTGTAAGGAGAAGGGTCCGTCCTCTCCCCATGCGTCTCTGGGCGAGCTCCCCTCCTGGCGCCTCACCTCAGCAGGGCTAGGAAGGCAAGTGTCCCAGGGCCGGCTGCCTCCACTCCTCCACTGAGCTCCTGACCTTCCCTGGAACCCACCAGAAAGTCTTCCCTATGCCTCCATGCCCACTCTGTATCCCCCTCCTTTGCTGTCTCCTTCACCTACAGCCCTTTCCCTGGCCCTGTTTTCAGATGTCCAGCTCACCCAAACAGACCACTTTCTCTCGTCAGTTCGTAAGTACATGACCTCCTCAAGTCAGAAGCAGTCAGCGCGCCCCTGAATCCTTGGAGGATGCTCCCCGCAGCCCACGTGCAACCCTTCGCGCCTCCTACTTCGCACTTGTGAGGAGTGTATGCATCTCTCTCTTTCGGGCCCAGAGCCTCTTCCCATCTGTCTTTATATGCCCTGATGCCTTGTCCAGAACAGGTGCTTTATTGACCGTCACTTAGTTGTGAATGACCCTCTGGGATTCTGACCAGTTCTCTACTATGGGCCCTGGGGAGGGTATATTTATAGAACAATGATTCTCTAAAGGGAAAGGAGGTATTCCAAGTATTTCTAAACTTTAGCATTCTCCCTTTAAACCCCACATTGCGGCGGCAGTGGCAGCTGCTGGGAGCCCGTGTGCAAGAAGGAAGCAAGCACCCCCACCTAGTGATGCAGAGGGGGGAGAAAAGGTGGGAGACCATTGAATTAAAGCTATTTTTTAAAAATACTCTCCTGCCCATCTTCCCATGATGTTCTCCAATGCCCAGTCTGTTGCACTTCTGGATAATGTCACCTCAAGGTCATCAAAGGACAAGGGTCCTCTCCTCTCCTTAGCAGACATGTAGACATATATTCAGACAGGAGACCGCGGATCGCTTTTTGAAAGATTGGGGTTGCCCATAAGGAAGGGAAGAGAGCAGACAAATACCTTTCTTAAGTAGAACTGCAAATGTCAGAAGAAGTGCTTGAGTCCTGACACCAGGCTGGCACCCAGCTTCTGGAAGCGGGTCTCCTAGGGCAGAGAAGAGAAGCCTCGAATCCAGAGAAACCTCCCAGGAGCTGCTGGGAGCAATGTCGGGACCGCAGGGAGGAGAGCCCATGGCAACGCCCATGGCCGCGGGTGGGCGGCCATCTGAGATGTAAGGAATGCCACACGCAGGACCTGCCCAGCATTCTCTGGAAGGCAGAGGAAAGAAAGCCAAAGAGTTCTCCTTCCATCACCCTTCAACATAGATATGAAGATCTGTCACGTACAGCCACTTGGGAGAATGGTGACTGCAGTTTGCACATGCCCAGTGAAGACTTCCAGGTGACGTGAGGTGGCTCGGATTTAAGAGGAGACGTTTCCATTTAAAAAAAAAAAAAAAAAAAATTCCTAAGGGAAGCAAGAGCCACTGGTCTTCAAACATTGATTTAATTTTGTTAAGTGAGTCCTCAGAAGCCAAGACAAGGCAGGGCCATTTCCTGCTGCGAGTTAGAGAAAGGGGCAGGGTGGGCGGAATGGGCCTCGGTTAGTCGCCTCACTTGAGCTGATGGACATAAGACCCGCTGGCTAGGCCAACCCAACCCTTCTGCAGGAACGGAGACAGAAGGGGCTTCAGTAGGTCCGGCTTCCCACTCACCCACTGGATCCAACAAGGCGTGACCTCAGCTGACATCTGGCACAGGAGCCCAAATTATGTCTGGAGGACCACATGTTAAGAACATGACACCACGGTCTGGGGAACAGGGCAACACAAGGAGAGCCTATTCTGACAAGAGCTAGGGAAGGAAATACAATTCAGAACGGACTCTCCACCTTCCTGGCCTATGATGAACCGCAAAGCAAGCTCTGGGACAGGAGGCTTCACCTCCTGGGAGGGAAAGAACTTACTAGGAAAGAGGACAAATGTCTTTTGATGATAGCCCTGGCTGGACCCCGCGAGGCAGGAACTCCTCTCCACTCAGGGCTCCAGGACAGGAAGGGGGGCCCATTTGTTTGAGAAACTGCACACAGAGAAAGTACGTAAGTCCCAGGTTCCCCTCAGATGTTGTGTCCAAGAAAACAGGAGTCTCAGAGGCAAAAACCTCATTGCTCTAGATACTGACTGTGCCCGCTGAGCTGCTGCCTGTGTGGGCCTCAGAGGGGATCCAGAAAGGGTGGGAACAGAGGAAATGTGCGCCTCCTTCTGTCACCAACACCAGGGAGCATCTCCAAGGCGATGCTAGAGAGAGCAGAAGATGGCCGCACAGCCTTGTCTTGAGTCAGGGACTTGATAACAGATTCCACCCCCACCCAGAAACTCCAGATGACAGTATGACACGGAAAGACAACAAGCAACATTACATTAAAAACTGTCACTTCTATGCTACACCACCTAGGTATTTGTTTTGTGATTTTATTAGTCTATGTACTTTGCTGTGTTATTACTTTTTTTTTTTTTATTTCTCGAGATGAAAAAGATATCACTAGGCGAATTCAGTTCATTTCTTCTCATACATACATATTTCCCACCTCTCTAGAAAATGGCCTAGGGCCTTCTAGAAGAGTGACAGATGGGGCAGAAGCCCCCTCACCGTCCACCCGGTGTGGGACGCTGGTGCAGCCACTGACCAGCTATGTGGCAACTTCCACTTAAGGGTCCCTTTGAGAAAGGTCCCACCGCGAATGAACAAAATCGCAGGGAAAAAACCCACTCTCCCTCCTCCCTGGCCGACAGAAGGCCAACAGCACGAGGACACAGTGCTCATGGGCTTCCTCTGCCTCCGAAGAGTTTAGGGTATCGGTGAAAACAAACACTCCTGCAGGAAAGATTTAATCCGACTATCTAGACAGAAAGTGAAGAAGTGAGTGGTAGAGGACTTCGGGAGGGAGAAAGCACTACAGATGGGCTGGTGTGGAGGCAGGGCCTTCCAGAAGGTGGAGGGGAGCAGGCAGAGACCAGTGGGGTTGGGCAACAGCCTGAGAGCCAACCCGGGCTGGCGAGCGGGGGCAGGGGCGGCTGGCTGGTCAGGAACCGTGGTGCCACAAACCAGGGTTACGGTCACGCCACCAGTTCACACTGAGCCCTGGCTGGCTGCAGAAGTTCGTCGTCTGCCAAGCATCCCGTGTCCCCAGCAGGGTGAGGCCTGATGCGGGTGACAGAAAAAAACGAGGCCCAGTCCTTGCTGCTCACAGAGGTCAAGATGATCAAATAGCAATGACCTGGCTAAGAAAGCTGAAGGGACACAAGGTTGGGTCGAGTTACTTACACCTCTGAAAATAGACCGTGGCTGCAGGGGGGCGGATAAACTAGACGAGGGGCTTAGCAGTGCGGGTAAGTGGGAGACAGAACACGGGCAGACCTCCACCCACCCAGAGGAAGGCCAGCCACCCAGGGACGGGGACGCTTTCGAGTGTCTACGGATTTCAGCACAGAAATTAATTGTTTAATTGTCTGTGTCCCTAAACAGCAGCGATGAAGGGAACCTCCCATGATTCTTTCGCGGTGGGCTTCCTCAAGACCAAACAGAGCCTTGGAAGAGCATGGGGCCCCGATGCGTCCTCTCCCTGTGGTCAGCTCTGGGGGAAACCTCGGTGGTGGTGGAGGAAGTGACACAAGAGACACAGACAGGGTTGAAGGATTAAGCTCATTGTATGTGGAGGGTAGGGTGGGGGCCTGGTGACAACCAGGGACAAGGGCTAGAATAACAGCCAGAGTTCAGGTAACTACCAGAGAAGGTGGCGGGCCGCAGGGAAGCTGCAAACAAAACACACCCAACAAGCTGCGAGGACTGCTGAAAAATGACACCATGTTCCAAAGGGAAGGAAGAAGAAGAGATGGTCTCCGCTGGCTATTACCTACTTGCAACAAGTGACACGAATCCGGGGTCTCTATTTTCCCCTTGCGTTTTTTTAAATTTTATTAGGAAAATGTCCACATGGACTCAAAGGTAATTAGAATAGTTTAAGAAGGCACGATGTGCCCCTGAGCCCAGCTTGAGCTTTATTCAGGATCAATGTTTTACGACTATTGTCTCATTTTACACCCATTAAAACAAAAAACATGATTTCCAAGAAATCCCACACATCATCTCATTCAGGTGACACTTCGGAGGTCCATCCAGCATGATGCTCGGGCAGCTCTGTGAACGGATCTGCAGGGTGTCACGCTGACTGACCCATCCCTGCGTCCTGCCGTCTGACTACAGGTTTCAACAAAGAAAGCCAACCTAAATATTGACTTAAGTGCCATATGCAGCATGATTTTTAATTGTCACCCAAGGGAAGGTCCGTATGTTCAATTGAAAATATTTCCTGTGTATGCACTCTACATCAAACATTGCTCCAGCCTCGGGGGAGGGACACAGCATAAAATAAAAAATAAAACACAAAATAAAACCTTTGTCCTAGGGATGCCTGGGGGGCTCAGTCAGTTAAGCGTCTGCCTCTGGCTCAGGTCATTGTCTCAGGGACCTGGGATCAAGTCCAACATCAGGCTCCCTGCTCAGTGGGGAGCCTGCTTCTTCCTCTCCCGCTGCCCCTCCCCCTCCTCATGCTCTCTCTCTCTCAAAGAAATAAATAAAATCTTTAAGAAATAAAAAAATAAAATAAAATCTTTTTCCTAATGAGGCTTCTACATTGTTAAGCTTTGGTCCAAAGTCAAAATATACTCTGGATTTAACAGGACTCTTCCGACATACGAGGCCAAATTAACATGAGTCACAACCTAGTTTTTTTTTTTTTTTCTAAAGATTTTATTTATTTGACAGAGAGAGATCACAAGTAGAGAGAGAGAGAGAGAGAGAGGAGGAAGCAGGCTCCCTGCCTAGCAGAGAGCCTGATGTGGGACTTGATCCCAGGACCCTGAGATCATTACCTGAGCTGAAGGCAGAGGCTTAACCCACTGAGCCACCCAGGCAGTCCACAACCTAGTTTTGCAAAGCAGTTTTGATCCCCCTTAACTGAAAAACTGAGTTTTCTCTCTATTTTTTAATGGCATTTATAGGTATCCTGCCATGCTGATGTACAAAGAAGGAGTTATTTTCTGGTTCTCTGAACTTTTTAAAATGCATCCAGAATAATAAAGAAATGGGTATTTAATATGGAAATGCAGCCACCTATGAACTCTAGACATCTGCAAATATTCTCTGAACATTGCAAAATATATATATATGAATTTAACCTAAAAAGTAAGTAGCTGCAGAAGTTCTAATGCCTCCACTCTGCACCCTGGGTGGTCTTCCCACTTTGGGGCACGGGGCATGTGTGCTCCATTCTGGAGACTACAACAGAGCAGTACCCGCAAATTCTGCGGGCACCTGCCTGCCTGGCGGGAGTCTCTGTCAGTTCTTGAGTATGGGAGACAAACAAATAAAAGTGCTAACTGGAGCCCCCTGAAAAGTGTGCCACAGCTAGGGGGCAGTGTTACCAGTTGGGGCCAAAGCCTACACACAGACTTCCCACCCAAGAGGGAGACAAAGACACTCATCATTGCCCATGAGGGCAAGAAGTGTTCTGGAGAGGACAGGCTTTGCCAGGGATGTCGCCGGGGCAAGCGTGAGAGCCCAAATGGACTGGGCCAGCTAGTCTGGAGGAAGGAGAATCAGTGCCTCAGAGCCATGGCTGACTAAGAGGCTGGCCTCCTCTGAGGCCTCTCCTGAGGAGCCCCAGGCTTCAGCCCCTGCCTCAAGGGCCAAGGATCTTCAGCCAGCCTACCCTCTAGAGAGGTGCTGGGATCCATGGTGCTTATCTCTGAACCCTATCAGGAAAACACAAGCTGGCTCTGGCTTCCAGGTTGAGCCGGTCTCTGGGCCCGCAGCCACACCTCTCTGGACCACGGTTCTGGCCTCTGGGAGGTGGCTGGTTGGACTGCTTGACAGGCAAGTTCCCTGCCAGCTCCCCATTCTGGGGTACCTCAGAAGCCTGTGTGAGGCACAATGTGGGTAATTGTCCCTAGAGAAGGAACAAACAGCTATTTGACCATTTTACTAGTGGCACAGAGATAAGGTATGGTTTTAAGTAGAAATACCAGGTAAATGAAGACTACAGTACAGTTATGCAAGATTATCTAGAACTTGACAATGATCTGCCTTCTTCCCACTACAAAGCCTATAGCCACCTGCTGTTTGAAAATCTCCGGAAGTGCCCTGCAAACGATACCTCAGACATTAAGTTCAACCCAATGAAAGTTCAGGCTTTGGTCTAGTGATTTTTGATGCCTTGATCTTACCTACAAGATCTAAGCTTTGCCCAGAACCATAATACACAAACCTGGGACATCTAAAAGTATATTCTTGTCAGCCAGTGACTCCCTTCTATACCTGACCATCGGAACGTCTCCTGGTCTCAACCAACCATCAGACGGTACTAAGTGCTTACTCGCAGTAAGGTCCCCTGTTAAATGCTGCTGAAAACTCACAGATGACAATGACTAGGTCTGTTAAATGTCCAGAGCCTAGAACGGAGCTGGGGAGCCTATGTGAGGGAACAAGGTATGTTCACATGAAAGACAAATGAAGGAGGGAGGGAGGGGAGTTATTCCAAACAATGAATAACCAGTACAGCCAGGCATCAACCAACTGGGAACGAAGTAAGCCACTGGCCCACAACAGGCTCAGGAGATCCCCGGATGAACCAGGCTTGAACTCTTCCGAATCAGAATTAGGGGTGGGGGCGCTTAGGGGGCAGCTACTTCTACCCAGTATGGGAGTGTTTCCACATCTGAACCATCATCGTGGCTGCTGGCACACCGCAGCTCGCTGTCAGCCCGGAGTTCAGTGAGTGATCGGGAGTCTCTAAGGAGCAAGGCTCTGAGGAAGGCGGGTGCGATAAGGACTCGCAGACAGGTCATGCTAAATGCACAGGGTCCCTAGGGTCCTTCCAGGACATAGGAAAGCCAGTCAGGCAGAGGAGAGAGCTCATGGAAACGTTCTCGGGAGGCAGAGATCTTGATGCAACCCTGTGCTTCCAGAGTCTGCCTTTCCAGAAGTCCCAGGATGTGGTAGCTGGGGAGAGACAAGGGAAACAGCAAGCTGGAAGCAAACGCAAGAAGCTCGTGAGAGCCAGGCTGAAGACTTAGGGCTTTCTAAAGGGAGTCCTGGAAGCCTTCTGGGCAGAAGGGAGGGATTCAATCAGAGTTCTGCATTAGGAAAAGTAATCACCCTCCCTCTCTCTCTCTCTCTCTCTTTTTTTTAAGATTTTATTTATTTATTTGACAGACAGAGATCACAAGTAGGCAGAGAGGCAGGCAGAGAGAGAGTGGGGAAAAGCAGACTCCCTGCTGAGCAGAGAGCCCGATGCGGGGCTCAATCCCAGGACCCTGGGATCATGACCCGAGCTGAAGGCAGAGGCTTTAACCCACTGAGCCACCCAGGCGCCCCTCTCTCTCTCTTTTTTTTTTTTAACGAAGGGTCTCTGCTGTCTAAACCAGAGGTGATGGGGCTATGGATTGGGCGGTGACGCCCAGGAGGAAATGGAAGAATGGCTTTGTGTTGTGCAACCCTGTACAGAGAGTAAATTTAAAAAAGCAGATTGCAGGGCACAAATCAGAGAGTACATCGAGATCTGGTCATTCCCTGAACAGGCCCAGGAACAAATTCCCCTGTGTGTCATGGCCAGAGAGGAACACAGGTTGTGTAACCTGGGCTCAGTCACCCATCTCCCAAACAACAGGTTTGCCAAGGAAGCAAATTAGGCTATTTCAGTGTTGTGGGGGCCTGGGGTCACTGGGAAGTCCCTCAGACCAGGGTGAGTGACGAAGCGATGTGCCTGAGCTGGGGTCCCTACCCTTGCCCCCTTCGACCATGGCAGCCCTGCTTTTATTTGCTATCTTGGGGTTCTGCCTAAAACTGTACTAGAAAAAAGGCAGCCCTCCCCACTAGAGGATACCACTGTGCCTTCAAACCCTGAAAATGCACATTTCTGTTCTCTTGTCTAAAACATGCTGAGAAAGTCTGTTTCTGGTAAAAAGTGCCCTAAGATATGCAGCAGAAAGCAAATCTATGTGCCGCGGCGAGGCTGAGCACTTCCCTCAGTGAGGGAGGGTTGAGCAGCTCTGCTAAGCCTGGGTCCCTGGCCCCAGCCCTGCAGCTCTTCCTTCCACACACCTGATGCATTAAGCATGTGCCTCGACGGTTCACCAGTCTTAGGAGACCAACTTCCAGAGCAGGCACAGCCTTTTACTCTTTAATTCTCTAGAAAGTCGAGCTGCTTAGCCAGTGATACTGCTACTCACTAAACTGAGTTGAACCAAAATTTGTTGTCCTTTTCAGCACTCTGGTGGCCTGAGACCGAGTGTAAAAATGAGACAGGGAAATAGCAAGGGGCAGTGACATGGAGACTGTTCTCAGTCTCTCACCACTAGCTGGGTAACCTGGAACTTTCCAGACACTCCCTGGACCAAGAACGTTTCAAAGTCTTCAGAGGCAGCGGAGCCAATTAATTAGGAGCTCTGACCCTGAAGCCTGACTACCCGTGCTGGTTCAAATCCCGGTGTGGGCGACTTAATCCCTGCACCTGTTTCTATATCCTTTGTAAAACAGGGATAATAGCAGGACTTACTTTGCAGGGCTGCTGGGAGGCTTAACTGAGTCAACACCTGAGAAGCACTGAGGACAGGGCCTGGCAAGGTTGGCTGTTATCACCACCTCTCCTGTCCTGAGCCTGCCCCTGCCCGGGCTGGGGCCACAAGGTTAGTCATCTGACACTGCCCTGCTTTGTAGGTGACAGCTGAGCCTTGAGGCAGAAACTAGTCTCTGTAGCAACTTTCTTTTTACTCTAGTTGTTAAAAGAATAAACGGTATTTGAGGTATTTGAGCCTTAGCTCTACAGACATTTCTCTCATAACAAACCTGAGGGGGAAAGTACCCATTTCTTTTGCAGCCAAAACTGTGCATATGGACAGATAATACATTTATCAGAAGGCCTTCCAGAATGAGGAAATGGTATAAACAGCAATCCACATTTCCTCCTCGGATGCCCTATTTTTTCCATTTCTCTTTCCAGACCATGAAATCCTTATTTTGACAGCTTCTGACTAGAACACATGAACCCCAAAGTCCATTAAAACCATTCACGAACAAAAATAATTTTCAAATCACTGTCCATTCCAACAGTTTTAGAGCAGAACATGCCCTCATTTCTTAAAAAGATACATTTAAATATATGAGAAGCTTAGCAAACTGTCCTAAAATAGTCAATCTTAAATATTCAACAATAGGGGCCCCTGGGTGGCCCAGGCAATTCAGCATCCAACTCTTAATTTCAGCTAAGGTCACGATCTCGAGGCCCTGGGATCAAGTCCCCTGCTGGGTTTGGTACTCAGCAGGGAGTCTGATTGAGGATTCTCTCCCTTCCGCTCTGTCCTTCCTGCCCCACCCCCACACACATGTACCCTCTCTCTCTCTCTCTCTCTCTAAAATAAATAAATATTTTTTAAAAATATATCCAACGATAGGAAAAGGGTAAATGAATTGGGACATATCCCATATACCACATTATGCAGTCATCCTCAAAGGTCATTTTTTGAGGAGCAGGCAACAACATGGAAAAATGTTCACAATATAACTTACGTGATTAAAATTAAGTTATCAAAATTTTTATATTTGGGGTGCCTCGGTGACTCAGTCATTAAGTGTCTGTCTGTGGCTCAGGTCATGATCGAGCCCTGCATCGGGCTCCCAGCTCAGCAGGGAGCCTGCTTCCTCCTCTCTCTCACTTCCCCTCCTTGTGTTCCCTCTCTCTCTGTCAAGTAAATAAATAAAATCTTGAAAAAAAATTTTTATCTTAAATTAAAACTATATGCTCAAAGTAAAAAAAGCAATTGTTTAGAAAAACACAAAAAGGAAATGCACAAAAATGTGAACAGCATTTATTCTCTTGAAGACTATTTTTTAAGAGCTCCCAAATTTTCTATAAGCATAGATTCCTATAATATAAAAAACATATAATATATATTCCTATTTTAATATAATTCTGTAACAAAAGCATACATTCCTACTATACTTTCATATTTACATACTATATACACTTTCTAAAATTACAATTTTGTATTTTATATTCATATACACACACACATACACATATAGGTTTTCTAAGGACTTAGGTATTAGACAGTTTTCAAGTAAAACTTGAAGACTGGCAACTAACTCATGAAGAGAATTAGGCCAGGTACCCACACAGAGCCACCAGCTTTGAAATCTTAGATTTTGCAAACAAGACATTTCCCTCCAGCCACAGGCATTCTCCCAAGCAGGCAGCACAGGGCAACAGAGCGCTCACCTCCACCTCAGCTTTTGTCCAAAGAATGTGCCCTCTATCCAAGCCAGCCACGTTTCAAGCAAGGCTCGTTCCATATTTCGTTGTCCCCTCTTGATTCCACAAAGGTTACAACTCAGTCAAGAACTTCTGAATGTGAGGATGTAAAAAAGGCAGAAAAAGTAACCTAACACAGACTATACAATAGTTTTCTCTTGTCTTTGTGGTCTGGGCAATTTTTTCACAATTCTGTATCACCTTGGGCTTCCACAAACTAGAAATTCCTATGAGCTGTCTGTCATTCCCCATTTTAGTTAAGGAACTGGGGATAAAATGATCATTTCTGAGTTGCAGCCAGAAACACTGGTAAAACTGCTTCTATTCTAGATCATAAGCTTTACAAACTTGGGTTTCTTTAAAAGCTCTCAGAGAGGGGCACCTGGGTGGCTCAGTCACTTAAGTGTCTGCCTCGGGCTCATGTCATGATCCCAGGGTCCTGGAATCCAGCCCCAGATCCCTAGGTCCCCAGGTGTCCAGGTGGGGGCTCCCTGCTCAGTGGGGAGTCCACTTCTTCCCAGCCACTCTCCCTACTCATGCTCTCTATCTCTCTCTTTCAAATAAATAAATAAAATCTTAAAAAAAAAAAAAAAAAAGCTCTCAGAGCCCCTTTAAGTACGACAATGTTTAAAACTAAACTCAACCCCTGGCAGCTTCAGATCAGCTCTGTTCAGAGATGCAACCTCTAGGCATGAATGTCAAAGAAAAGTGACCCTAAGATGTTTGTCTGCCCAAGCTGGCGTGACAACCTACAGTAAAAACCTCTGGCACCTTCAGTCTACCTCCTCTGACTAACTTGCCCGTGAGAGAGCAAGGCTTGAAGACCACGGTTTCCAGTTAGGCCATAAGATACCAACAGCTTGGAGCTGCCTTAAAGGAAGTTCTTCTGTATTTTTGAACACAAGAGTCTAACCCATTGCATCATCCAAACAATACTGTTCATAAAACATTGTTAATGGATCCTAACTCAACAGAATTTGGATATAAGAGAGAGTAAGTGCCACAGAATAATGGACAGATGCTTTATGGGGCAAGTTTGCGCAATAAATTCAGCAGCTGACCTTAAAAATTATATATTCATCTCAGGTTCCTGAGTGTCAACATCTAGAAATTACAAGTATTTCGTAGTCTTGCTCTTTCCAGAAAAGTGAAACTTGAAGAGAGAGAGGAGAAATCCCCAGCTGTAATGACAAAACAGTCTGATCTTTCCCCAGGCCCTCCTCTGAACAGGTCCATTTTCCACAGCACAGCTACCTCAAAAACAAAAGATGTAGTAAAGCCTGGACATGAGGCATGACACTGTGGCATGCTAGGACACTTTGAGTTCTTTCAAACTCCATTCAGAAGAGAGAGAGCCATGAAAACTCTGCCTTGCTGATACAAACAGAAACCAGTCCCTACCTGCATTTGTCCCAAGTAGCTCTCTCTCAAATGTCCCAAACAAAAAGCCCAGAGATCTCTTTCTAGTCAGGCTGCCAGCAATAATAATAAAATTACCGTCAAAATATGCATAACATAGGAAGGAAATAGGTCAAAATGCTTATAATTGCGAGGGAAGGGTGATTTAAAAAAAAAAGGCTTCTCTGTTTACAGTAAATGCAAAAAACAGAGGTGTATAATATATGGCCTATGATAGGTCTACATCATTTAAGTGAGGAAGGTAGGTATGAGGTTTGCTTTTAAGGATTGTCTTTTTCCAGTCATAGAATCTTAGCTCATGAAAGGCTTCAAGCCTAATGCAGTCCTTTCACAAGTAAGGAGTCAAGTTTCAGACTGGGAAGGGATTCTCCCAGTTGAGTGAGGACTAGAAAGAATGCCTCCAAACACCCACTCCACCATGTTGGCAAGCAAGATTTCCTCTAAAGAGTTCGACCTCCTCGACCCCACTCATCCACCAATCTAAGCTGCCATCTCCACTTGAAAGTGCAGAATCAACCAGAAATTTTTGTTTGTGTTAAGCAAATAACTGTTTACATTGAGGTAATCACAGGGGAAATTTGTGTCAGAAATTGTGAGATTTCATGTTTTTCTCATGCTAAGCAATGACAAAAATAAATAAATAAATAAATAAATAAATAAATAAATAAAAGGAAGGGTATTGACTGTTGGGGGCACTTCGGATACTCCTGAACCAAGAAGATGCTTAAAAGTGTTAACTTTAAAAGACAAAGACAATTAAGACTTATAATGGTCTTAATTAAGCTCCATAACCTTGAAGGTAGGCGGATCGGGGAAGGGGTCTGAAATTCTAACACACACACTGATCAGTGTCTGTCTCTAGGTCCGACCACGTGTCCATTCAAGCCATTTACCACCACTCTCTGTTTACGCCGCAAGGAGATAAGGCATCATTTCTGCTTCCTAATTTCAAAACACCAGGCTTCGTACATCAATGACTCCAACACCGCTGTGTGCAGCGGCTATGGGCACTCTGGAGACACCGCGAGAATTTCTACACTTGGCAACCGGCTTTTGGATGCTGCCTTTGACCTTTCCGCAAGCGCTCCGCGCAGGGGCCACTGTCACGCCGCGGTAGCAGGACCGTCCGGCGCCGTGCTTCCAGGCGCGGCCGAGAGCGCCTCAAAAACCCTGCCACGGGGCCAGGAAGGACGCCCGTGGCCGAGAGACCACCGGTCCCAGCCCCGCGGGATCATCCCTGGCATGTGAAGCTCGGGGTCCGCCTTCCGGGCCGGGCCGGTCCCCGCCGCCACACAAACGCGAGGCCGGTCCCGCGGCGCGCGTCACCCGGACCCCGCCGCGCACCAGCCCCGCTCCCGCGCAGCCCGGGCATCCCCGGCTCAGGCACAGGAAGCGGCCCGAAGGCCTCTGCCACCGCGGAAAGAGGAGCCGAGGGCAGAGGCCGGAAGAGCAGAACGGCCCCGGGAGCCGAGGGGAAGCTCACGCGTCTCCGTGGCGGCCGCCGCCTCCCGAGCTTGGGGCGGCGGGGCAGCCTGAGCCCCCGCGCCTCCACCGAGACCACCAGCGCCGCAGCCGGAAAGGACGCGGCTCCCCTCGGCAAGAGCACTCACCTCCTCGGCTGACCGGCCGCTTCGCCGCCAGCTGTCACCACAGCCCACTGCCTGTTCAGCGCCCGCTCGGATGCTATTTAAGGGCGCCGCCGTACAGCCGCGGCTCCCTGGCTGCGCCCCAGCCTCCTCCGCCGCCGGGCCCAGCCGCTCGCTGGTGCGCCTGCCGCGCCCGCCCAGCCCCGCCCCGCCCTGTCCTCAAGCCCCGCCTCCGCCGGCAAGCCCCGCCCCCGACGTGCGCCTGGCTGCCTCCCCGCGGGAGGAGCCCAAATCTGGCTGCGTGCGGGCGGGTGCCGGGAGGCGACTAGCAAATTCAGTAGGAGTCGCTTCGCCTGCCTTCCATTTCATAGCGAACCTGTGGAAGGGCGAAGGGTGTATCACAGAGCCTCAGCCTAGAAGCCCGGCCAGCTTTGGGGTACCGCTGCCACGGGGACCGGAAGACGCCCGTTTGCGTCCTCCACTCCCAGTTGCCTGCCTTGCTGACTTTTGGCGACCGGGGTTTCTCTACAGGCAGAGACCCGGGGGCGGGGTGGGGAGCTTCCCTGGCCTCTTTTCTTTTTTCTTTTTTTTTTTGACACTCACTTGCGGAGCCCCTTTTTACCCGATTTCACCACGGTCCCCACATGGGGTTTTGCCACAGTCCCTGGCAGGGAAGACTCGTCTGGACTTTGCAATGTCTTGGTCGTGAAGCAACTCCGGACCTATCCTGCTGGTCTAGTTACAGCAGAATACAAATCCAACGTTACTCAAGGACAATATCCACCTGCCAAGTTCTTGAGGCCTCTATCTCCTATTCAGCCCTGGCTGGGGCTTTGAGGGATTCTGCATCTGTGCAATGCCCATTTGACATGAACTTCTTCAGGTCCTATCCCAAATGTTATTTTTCCTCCCAGCACCTGAGGTCTGCCAGTATCCTTAACCTCTAATAACGGTGGTTCGGGTTACAGGGGTGCTTGCGCCTGGTATTGGGAGGAGAGCTGCTATCTAGTACTTCTTTAAATTTGCAGCATGAAAAGCATTATTGTGATGATAAACAACAGCTACAGTGTACGGAAACAGTTCACACACGTTATCTCCTTGAATCTTCATCATAACCCTATGAGGTGGATGCTGACATGATTGTCCTTTCACGGATGAGGGAGAAACTGAGGCCCAGAGGTGGAATGCTACTGCAGGCAAAACCGCACTTGGAACTCATGCAGTCTGCTTCCAGAACACGCCCATAATAACCACTGGACTACACTTTGTCCTTACGTTTTTGCAAGCCGTGCTCACTGGAGGTGGTCTCAAGCATATCAAGTTGACTCGAGCAAGTAATATCCTGGGGACTTTCCTCCCAAAGTGTGCCAGGCACTATAGGACAGTGATGGCGAGGGCAACCCACGCTCCAGTGGCCTCTGCAGCAGCACAGGACTCCAAGACCCCATTCTACGCACAGATTCTCTAAGATTAAAAATGGGCTCCACTTTCCTTTCTGTTGGTTTCCACTTTCTCTGCTCAGATCTCTTCCTCCTCACCTGTGATTTCATCACTCATAGCCTCTTCTTTTTTCTCTTGCTTCTCCAACCAGTCCTTCAGCCCCTCCTTATGCACTTCAAAGTTCTCTGCTGTAGTGGTTTGTCAGAGCTGCCATTACAAGTATCACAAACCAGGTAGCTTACACAACATAAATTTATTGACTCAGAGTCCTAGAGGCTGGAATTTCAAAATGAAGGTATAGGCTAGGGTTGGTTCCTTTTGAGGGCAGCGAGGGAAGAATCTGCTTCAGGCATCTCTCTTTGGCTTGGAGAAAGCTGTCTTTTCCCTGGGTCTCCTCACCCGGTTTTTCCACTGTGTGCATTGTGGCCACATGTCTTCTTATGAGGACATCAGTCGTATTGGATCAGAGTTCACCGTAAGGACATTAATTTGATGACCTCTGTGAAGGCCCTATCTACTTGGGAGTTAAGACTTCAACAAATAAATCTGGGGAAAGGAGGGGATGCAATTCAACCCACAACGTGTGACAGCTGTCACTGACTAACTTCCCTATCACTTCCCCCTCCAAGACTCTTTTTTCCTCGTCAGTTGGCTCTTCCTTGGTTTCTAGCCCTAACGCAGGTAACTGACCCCTGAGAATGAGAAAGGCACACAATCAGGAATTACATCTCAATTCCTACTCTCTCTGGCAAAGCCACTGTATGACATAGGGAAGGAAGCAAGATCAGGTTTCTCCTCTGGAAAAAAGGGGACTAGACTAAATAATTCCTCAGGTCTCTTTCATAGCTAACACTTAAAAACAAAACAAAAACAAAAAATTTATCTCCTTAATCATTTCAAAAAGTTTCACAACGTATGGGGTTGTTCCATGACCATGAAATAAAGACATTGAAGGCAGGCAGAACTGCACAGTGGTTAAAAAACATTGACTAAGCCCCCTCTCTTCCTCTGTAAGACAGGAATAATGGCACCCACCTTAGGTGGGTGTCAGCCCATCGCCTTAGTTTTCTCATTAAATGAACGTTCCAAGCTCCATGGTTGGGGACTCCATTTTGTGACTTGGAAAGATGTAGGAACACAGACTTAAGTCCCTTTTCCATCTTTTTTTCCCAAACATTTCTGCAGCCACCCGAACAAAAGCCAGTTGGGTGTTGCAATGGAGCAAATCTAATGGAAATTTAAATCTCTGATCAGTTGTTCTCAGTCCCATATTGGCTTGATTAAAATGCTGTGGCTAACTCTGGCTAGATCCAGATCTATCGAACACCAATTGATCCATCTTCTGGAGAAGCTAAACAGAGTCAAGGTCCTTTTGGGGACAAGCTGAGGGACAGGTTGACAATGATCTTGTCCCCAAAGCTCCCACTTGTGATTGCCAGCAGCAGAATTGTCACTATTATTGATCTTCTGTATCTACCGATTTTGAACATGGTCATCTGCAGGATAGCCACATCTATTAATAGTGGCCAATGTGCTTTTAATTCCAGGATGGCTAAAGAAAGAGCTGGCATCAGTGGCTGGGTCCTTCTCACTCAGTCTCTTTTGAGGCTACATCTGCTTTAGGCATATATCCCTCTCCCCCGTGAAACTGTTAGTGTCTAGAAAGTGGGACTGTATGCCATTAATCTCAGATTTGCTGGGCTTCCAGCAGTAGGGAAAAAGGATGTTTCCACCAAAATGACACTGTTCTATAACTACTGTTGATTATCACATAGTCTCCAGTGGCCCTCATTGAAGCCATAGTCCTCCCTTCTCCCACGCCCCTTTGATTGCTGCCATGCACTTGATCCTCTGACTTCATTAACTTTATGAGGAGAGTTAGTCTACAGCTCTCTAGCCAGTAACCTCCACGGGTGTACCCCTCTTCCCACTGGGAGGCTCCCAAGGGCTCTCCGAGGCTCCTGTCCTGCTGGGTGGAAATACTTGCAGATTAAGAGCAAAGCCTTAGAGTCAGACTGCTTGGATTCAAATTCCACAACTTACTGTCCCAGACCTTGGGTAAAAAAAACCTCTAATCCCTAGCTTTTTTTTTTTTTTTTTACGATTTTTATTTATTTATTAGAGAGAGAACATGAGCAGGGGGAGGGGTCGAGGGAAGATGGGGGAAGCAGACTCCCTACCGAGCAAGAAGCCTGACACCCATCTCCATGTGGGGCTCCATGGCAGGACCCAGAGATCATGACCTGAGCTGAAGGCAGACGCTTAAGCGACTGAACCACCCAGGCACCGCTAATCCCTAGCTTTCTTATCCGCCAAGTGAATATGATATCCTAGGGCAGCCAAACTAAATCACAATCCATTGTAAGTTGCACCATTATCATATGTATCTCCAAGAAAAGAAAATGTTCCACATTATATTTGCAACATCACAGTTGAGAGATGAACCCTATATTGCTTGGCTTTTACTGCGTAACAAATCACCTTAAACCTTAGCGGCTAAATGTCTGTCTTCGGCTCGGTCATGATCCCAGGGTCCTGGAATCAAGCGCCTGCATCGGGCTCCGTGCTCAGTGGGGTGTCTGCTTCTCCCTGTCTTCCCCCCACTCTCCACTGCTTGTGTTCTCCTCTTGTTCTCTCTTTCTCTCACAAATAAATAAATAAATAAATTTTTAAAAAAGAAAAAAAAAAACTTAGTAGCTTAAAATAACGACCATTTATTAGCTCACAGTTCTGTGGCTGGGCACATGGGCTGGGTTCAACCAGGTAGTTCCTCTGCTGGTCTCTCCGGAGCTCGCTCTCTCTCTTGCCGCCAGTCAGCCAGTAGATAGATGAGCTGGATGGTTCGAGAATGGCCTCAGTCCACTTGGTCGTCAGGCTGTTTGCTGGGGTCCCTTAGTTCTCTTCCAGGTGCCCACTCCAGGGAGCTAGTTCATATGTGCTAAAATGGTGGGCTCAGGGCTCCAAGCTCAGCAAAGGGGACAAGCCCTGATGTGCAACTGCTTTTCAGATGCCATGTTTGCCGCCATTCCATTGGCCCAAGAAAGCCACATGACCAAGTCAAGTATCCATGTGGGAAAGGATTACCCAAGGACATCAATTCAGGGGGGAACTATGGGGACCATGTTGCAAAAAATCTGGAAAAAAAAATGCATTTAAGAATACACAAAATATAGTAGTAGGGATGGATGTTAAAGATTTATTGGGTGATCATATCATAATATACATATATTGAATCATAACACTGTACACCTGAAACTAATATATATTATATGTCAATCATTACGCTGTACACCTGAAACTGTTATATGTCAATCAATCTCAATTTAAGAAAGTAGAGAAGAAACATATTAGCTGAAGTGAACATAGAGTTTAAGAATATTTACTTTGTAGCTTTGTGGGTGGAGGGCCCCCCCCCCCCCGCCCCGTGCTTAAGGAGATGAGAGGCAAATGTTTTGGAAAGCAGAAGTCATTAGCTTCTAGCAGAGAAAAGACCTTCCTCTGGGACTGGAGGGAAAGAAGTTCAAGTTGGTATGGATAAAGTTTAAAAATAGTAGAGTTCAGGGGCGCCTGGGTGGCTCAGTGGGTTAAGCCTCTGCTTTCAGCTCAGGTCATGATCCCAGAGTCCTGGGATCGAGCCCCGCATCGGGCTCTCTGCTCAGCAGAAAGCCTGCTTCCCCCTCTCTCTCTCTGCCTGCTTCTCTGCCTACTTGTGATCTCTGTCAAATAAATAAAATCTTAAAAAAAAAAAAAAAAAGAAAATAGTAGAGTTCAAAGAGGAAGGAATCAGGCCCTCCACTCTTGTGACCAAAGTAAACAAAATATTCTTCATTCTAAAGAATATAGAGTCGTGATGCCTTTTCTCCCTCCCCATTCCTCCAGAGATTGCAGTCCTGTGCTCCCTCTGTTTTCACAGAAGAAATAGAGTTTTTACAGGAAAAACCAGGCTTCTGAGAGTTTAGCCTTGATCAATTTTAAAACATGTATGACTGTCCAGTTCAATGGATAGTGCTGGTATATACTGTTTCCTTAAGAGTTTCTACCTTTGAGCATTCCTGGCGGGTCTAGCCTTCCTTAAACTGCAGTAAGCCAGCACCATTTATCAAACTAAAGTTCCCAATTCATAACCACTGATGCTCTGATAAAATAAGCATTTCTGCTTTAAAACCTGGAGTGTCCCTTTAAACAGTTTAGGGTGACAAGATGAAATATATCACCAAGAGAGCTCCTTTCAGTGTACTTAAATATTAATCACACGGGGCGCCTGGGTGGCTCAGTGGGTTAAAGCCTCTGTCTTCAGCTCAGGTCATGATCTCAGGGTCTTGGGATCGAGCCCCGCATCGGAATCTCTGCTCAGCGGAAAGCCTGCTTTCTCTTCTCTCTCACTCTCTGCCTGCCTCTCTGCCTATTTGTGATCTCTGTCTGTCAAATAAATTAAAAATACATATATATATATTAATCACACCCCTGCCTTCCAAACATTGCCTTCTCTCTTTGTTCAATAATCCCTCCACTGACCTAATAGAGGAATACAGAAGCCAACACTGCTGAGAGTGTATGCTTTCTGCTTATTAGAAGAAAATTAAAAAAAAAAAAAAGAAGAAGAAGAAGAAGAGGAAAACCATAATTTCTTAAGAAAATAAAATCCCAGGGTGCCTGGGTGGCTCAGTAATTAAGTGTCTGCCTTCGGTGCAGATCCTGATCCCAGAGTCCTGGGATCAAGCCCTTCATCGGGCTCCCTGCTTGGCAGGAAGCCTGCTTCACCCCCTCCCACTCCCCCTGCTTGAGTTCCCTCTCTTGCTGGTCTCTGCCAAATAAATAAATAAAATCTTTTTTAAAAAATTAAATACAATCCTTTGTCTGATTCCTGAATAAACACTGGGATAGATCTGGACAGATGGGCAGATGATGATAGGTAGATAGATAGATAGATAGAGATAGACAGAGGGATAGATATGATTGGAGTATGCTGGGCCTTTTGGGGACCAAGGGTCATCTTGGATCCAAGAAAGGATTTTGTTTAAGAAAAAAAGCAGTTGCCAGGGTGGTGAGTTGCCCTGTGAGATAATGTCTGCGAAGCACTCAGTACCTAGTACGGAGCTCGATAAATACTATTGCTTTTGCTTCTCTTCGGAAAGCCTTTGTAGCTTATGCTTCTTTCTACCTGCAACCCTGTAAAGTCTTATTTATCATCCAAAACCTAATTCAGGCATCCCTTTCTCCAGGACACACACACGGACACACACACACACACACACAATGTGTTGTCCCCAGAGCTGTGCTAGCCTGCACATAGGATGTGTGACCTGTTGTAACTAATAGATTGTCCCTTCTGTGCTTTGAGGCCCATGGGCCTGGCTTTGAGTTCCCTGACAGCGGACATTCTGTGTCTAGCCATCTCCTACCCTCCTGTCAATGCGACACTGGACACTCGATACCCATTTATTCAACGGAACAGCTCTGCCACCTCCAATAGAACAGCTTCTCATTCCCCAAGTGTAATTGTTCTTTCCTCTGGAGGTGCTCCCATGGCTCTTTGTAATGTTTCCATCGTAGGACTTGTCACATTCTGTTGTGATTACCTGTTTGTGTAACACGCACACGGACAGAATGTGCGTGATTCTCCCTGATTTCACACAGATTCCCCCTTTCCCTATGCCTGATAGTAGCCAGGAGTACTCTACAGATTCCTGTAAATGAATAAAAACTCTTTCAAATGCCCATTCTAGTTATACTCAGGAAGACCTGTGGCCTAGAGGTCTGGAGGAAAATTAGATTTAGTATGTAATTCATCAGTTGTTATCTCTAGTCCTTCCCTCTCCTCTCAGGTCGCAATGCTGTTCCCTTACCACATGCTGGGGAGAGTGGTCAGTGGAGGCCCAGCCCCTGTCCCTGGGGCCTCTCCCACCCTCCTACCGCCCCCCAGCCCCCTACCCCCACCTGCCACCACCAACAAGGAAATATTAAGGGGCAGGCCCACAACACCCAGCAGTATTTTAAGTTTCTCTCAGTGAATAGAATGTGGCTGAAAATACCATGGAGAGTGCAGGGGACTTGGACCAGATCATTGTCCTGTTCCTGGGGACAGGACACTGGTAATCCCCCCTAGGGCTGGCACATCAGCTCCGAGAGGTGTTGAAACTGGGTGAGTGGAGCAACACGCAGCCTTCCTGCTGGGGCTTTTCCTTCATCCCCACTGCACCAGCCCTGGCCCTGAACGCCGCCCCAAGCCCACGCCTCCGCCTTCTGGAGGCTGCCGCGGCCCACCCTGAGAATCTGATGAATGCTATGGATCTTCACTTCCTAAGTGTTATCATATGCTGTCTGTGGGTGTCCGAGGATCCCTAGGTTAAGAGCCTCTGATCGAATAGAAAAAGTATTCAACGGGGGATTATAAAGATCTAAGTTCAAGGCTGGTCTCTGCCCCTTAGCGGTTTAAAAAAAGATGGTTCAAGAAGACAATTTAAGTGATACTGATGAGGGAGCAGAAAGCAAAGTGAGGGCAAAGCACAGGCTGACGCCCCACAACACCCCCGGGCAACAGGTGGGATCTATGGGATCTGCATGACATTCCTCAGTCACTCCCAGCTGCCCTGAAACTCAGGAAAGGAGAAAATAAATAGTTAACTAACAGTGATCACAGTCCTGCAAGACCCGTGTCTCTATCAGTGATTTAGAATAAAAAACCATTCTTACGGGTCTCTGAAAGTTGGGTTGATAGACCCCCCCAAGATTCAATTTCCTGGAGCCCTACCATCAGCCTCCCATCCAAAGTACTGCGGGAAACAAAGGTAGAAGGAAATGTAAATCAAGTAAAACTTCCTTACAATTTGCAGCCCATCGACCAACACTAGAGGCTGGCAGACTAGAACCTTCCTCCAGGAAACTGGCAACGGTCCGAATGTGAATGCTTGGCTGGAGGGAAAAACCACCTCAGCTTGACAATAGCCAGGCCTCCAGGATCCTCCGAGGCTTCTTTAGCATATCAAAGTCCTTTTGGATGCCTCCCTTTCTCCTCACCTCCCCCACCTCCCAAATACACAATGACCACCCCTCACAAGCCCGGCGCAGCCGCTCTTCCTGCCCCCGTCCCTTTCCTACGCTTCAATAAAATCATCTTTTTCTGCACCAAAGACGTCTCAAGAATTCTTTTCTGGGCCTTCATCTCCAGACCTCACCTACATTCCCAAACTACATCAATAGGAACAAATTATTGAACACTTCATGTAGCCGATAACTCCCATTCAAGAACCGTACAGCAGGGAGGAAGGCAGGAAGCACTTTTAAGATAAATAATAAAGAACAGGGAAGAGAAAAACAGAAAATCTCTGATTGGCCAGGGCTACCCAGTTAACCTTGACTGCAGTGAGAAGGAACGAAGAAATACTATAGAGCTGAGCTGGCTTGGCATTTGGGGATTGGTGGACTCAAAATATTGCGTTTCTGGGCAAGGGGAGCATTTATAGGGACACGAAAGTTATCTGAATTTTGGTTTCCTGGTGGTACACCATGGGCAGGAGCAGATCCGTCATGTGCTTAGAAATTTGTTTTAAGGCTGGTTATGTGAATCAGCTCTGAGCCTCTACAGGTTCTAAGCGGCTTGCCACCTAACAGGCTCTTGGTTCTAGGTTCCCCAGAGCAAGCTTTCAGCTATGCTGTAACTGTTTTTAAGTCCATGGTGCTATCAGTTTGGCATGAGTAGGCAGCGAACGATTGATGGTTTACTCGAAGCTCGGCTCTGCATCCCTTCACTTAAAAGCATTTGCTGGATCCATTGACTAGATGATCTCCAGGAGCCCGGGACTGGAGAGGGCAGGTAAGCACGGGACCACATGTGTGTACACCTGCTCATGAAAGGTGTACAGAGCGGACTAATACACAGGACCTCAGCTCACAGTATGATGGCCTCGTGCCTCTCTATCCCTAGAATAGACTCCCTCTCAAAAATTTCAGCACAAAATATTTTACCTAATTCACGCCCCAAAAATATTTTACCTAATTCACGCCCTAAAAGGACCTGTGGTATGGGTCCGCCAGCCTTGTGGCCCGGTGATCGAAGTCTGACCCTTGTTTGGCGTCCCCTCTAGAACATTCTCTTCCTTGACCCTGTTCAAGTCAAAGCCAAGAGTCTCCATCAGGAATATTCTTATATAGTCAGCACTGAGGGAGACATCTTTGGCCTAAATATGCAGAACACACGGCTTTTTGAAATTAGTTCCGTTTGGTAAATAACCAATGTTCTCACTGACTGAATAAAATTGATTATAATATTCGCTCTGCCCAGCTAAAGGCTACTAAAATGTGTTTTGCAAAGGACTGCTTTTGCATCACTGTTAAAAATCCTTACACTTTTTTTTTTTTTTTAATAGCTGCCAAGATATTCTTCAATTTAAAATGCAGGCAGCTCACATACATATGGGCTTCTGGTCATTTAGACTCACTAAACGTTTAGGGACAACTGGGTGGCTCAGTGGTTGGGCGGCTGCCTTCAGCTCAGGTCATGATCCCAGGGTCCTAGGATAGAGTCCCACACCGGGAATTCTTGCTCAGCAGTGAGCCTGCTTCTCCCTGTTTGCCACTCCCCCTGCTTGTGTGCTCTCTCCCACTCTCTCTCTCTGATAAATACATACATACATACATAAATACAAAAAAATTTAGACTCCTCTACTCTCATGGGGTCTTCTTCAGGTCAGTCAATTTGCCAAAATTCACAAAGCTCCCACTTTGCCAAGCACCGGGCTTTTTGATAATTATCTGGAGAGGTCACCTAAGGCATAAATACTTGTAATTTTCTGAACTCTTTCTCCTGGGTGTTGTTCCTACTGAGGTACCCCATGCTATTTAGTTTCTATAACTTTCATGTTAGATGGAGGAAAAAATAGCACAGTGGTCCAGTCTAAACATTGCATTCATAGGTCTGCTTTAATGGGTCTTCTTTTCAGGTTTATTGAAAAACCGTCTCTACCATCCATTCACATTGACAGAGCAAGCACCATCTGGGGCTAGAACTGTTGGGGGTATAAGGCATGATTTCTGTTTGCAAAGGTTTTTAAATTAAATTGGGAACTGTGATAAAATAAGGAATATATTTAGTCTTTATCCTTGATTCCTGGCACAGAGTCCCTAAAACCCTTGGAATTTCCCAAGTCATAAGTGTCTTTTATTACTCAACGTGAGTCCCTTTAGCTTGAGTTTATGCTAATGAGGCTATGTGGGTCTCAGGATAGGATTGGTCTTCCAACCTCACTCATTGACTTCCAGGAAGGGGCAGGGGTCTAGAGATTAAGTTTTATAAAACTTCTGAAAAGAAGAAATTGGATGAGCTTCTGGGTGAGTGGATGCAGTCACCCACCCAGAGGGAGGGTGCCATAGCCCCACGCCACAGAGAGAGACACTCCTGAACTCAGGACCCCCCTGGACCTTACCCTATGTACCTCTTCATCTAGCTGTTTATTCTTATCCGTCATAATTTCCTTTAGAGTAAACCAACAAATGTAAATGTTTCCCTGAGTTTTATCAGTTGTTCTAGCCAATTATGGAACCTGAGAAGCAGGTCACGGGAACCCCCGATTTGTAGCCAAATCAGACACAAGTGTGGGGTGTCACTACTTGTAACTGGCATTGGAAGCTTGGGGGGCAGTCTTTCAGGACTGAGCCCTTAACCTGTAGGGGTCTGTGCCGACTCTACTTTAGGCACGGAACTGAATTGTGGACATCAGCAGAAAATTGGCTGTTGGTGTTGGGAAACACCCCAGGAACACAGAATATATTGATTTAAAGATAAATAAGAATGCCAAATAGCACTTGAAAAATGTGAGTGGTGTCTCCGTGAGCTTATGCTAGGTCTTGCTACAGTAACATGACCTCTGAAATGTCGGTGGCTGATAACAACACAAGTTGATTTTTCATTCTCATGACAGCTGAGCTAGAGATAAGCGATGGACGCCACAGATCTTCATCTTTCTAGGACCCAAGATGGTGGGACAGCCTCCCTCTAAGGAGATGTCCCTCATGGCAGAGAAGAAAGTGCAAGGGGGGGACCATGAGATCTCTCTCAAAGCTGTGCTTGGACGGGGCACGTGTCACTTCCGTTCACATTTTATTGCCCTCATCAAGTTATGAGAATATCGTAATAATAATCCTTTCATAGGAAGGGGCTTCGAATAACAGGGCCCGAGAATCTCATCTATCACGAATAGTGTAGAGAAGGAGCGTTCTGAGAACGAAGATGGGGGAAGATCTTGGGGAACCATAGCCATGACAGGCCCCTCAGCTGGAGCCACTGAAGGGGTCTTGAAGGAGGGTTAGGATTCAGATAGATGGAGTGGTGCTGGGCCCTTTAGATGCCATCGCAAAGTGCCCAAGACATATTCAGATGTCAAGAAACAAGACAATTCAGAAAGAATAGGGTTGGAGTTGGTAGGTTGTTTAGGAGAAAGGCTGAACTACTTGAATCACTATATATGGAAACGTGAAGTAACTGCTACTATTTATTGAACTTTGCCCTAGGAGTTGAGATAAATATACTCTTCTTTAAATCTACCATGAGATTTCTCCCCATTTTAGAGAAATTGCGGCTTTAGAGGTTGAGGTCCTGGCCTGAAGCCACAAAGCTGATGCGTGCAGAAGTCAGGATTCAAACCGTGACAGTCTGCTGCAGAAACAGTCTTTGGTCTACCACTGCTAGGAGAGCCTGGGGGGATTAATACACTTGCCCTGTGCCCTACGTCAAACGGCCGGCTTCTTAGCTGCAAGCAACAGAAGCCCACTATGACTGATGTGGATAGATCTAGAACACTGGGAAGAACTCACAGGATGTTCAGGACATTAGGGACATTTGCCTGGCATCTAAGCCGGGAAGCAGGTAGAAGCCTACCCATCTCTTAGCAAGATGAGTCTTGTTAGAATGCCACCAGCACAGCCGCGGTAACTGCCACAGGTAGACGCCAACCCTCCCTTTGTGTCTGTTACCCTCACTCAAGAGTCCAAATTGTAGGATGAGCTTTGGCTGCCAGCCTCTGGCCCTGTGCCTGAGACCTGGCTGCCAGGGGTAGAGAGAGAAAGAGGGATGATCTCTCTGCTTTGTCATCTGGAGTTGCCGGCAAGGTAGCATGACCCCCCAGATAGGAGGAGTGTTGAACATTGCAGAGCAAACTGCAATGTCAAGCATATGACAAACGTCCACCATATTCTATAAACCCATGGGGGGGGTGCAATTCGGTTATTGATATCATATATCTCATATGCATCTATATGCAAAACATATGCATATATAACATATGCAACGCGAGAGGCAGGTACTAGGATTGGAATTGATATAGACAAGGTGAGTTAATTATCTCTCAGACACTTGGGGTGATGGAATAACGGTAGGTCTCAGGGTGGAGTAGCCCCTCAAAGTTTTGAAGGAGAAATGCATAAGGATCATCAAGGTGATGATAATAAGCCCAGGTTCCCATGAGCATGTAGGGAGGTACAGATGTGTAAAACAGCACCGACCATGAAGTACCGGGAGTAAAAGAGGGACACGGGGCTGCCATGACAGCTGCTCTCAGCCAGCCCAGCTGATTGCACTGGGTGATGGAGAGGTACTCAACAGTTTCAAAGAGAGGTGGCTCACGCTTGATTTTATTCATTTATTTATTTATTTTAAGATTTTATTTACTTATTGGACAGACAGAGATCACAAGCAGGCAGAGAGGCAGACAGAGCAAGAGAGACGGGGAAGCAGGCTCCCTGCCGAACAGAGAGCCCGATGCAGGACTCGATCTCAGGACCCTGGGATCATGACCTGAGCTGAAGGCAGGGGCTTAACTCACTGAGCCACCCAGGCACCCCACATGCTTGCATTTTTGAAAGCTCGCTCTGATCCCTGATGGAGGGTGGACTGCAGGAATGGGTGTGGATTGGGGTTAAGCCTGGCAGGCCACAGGAGATCAAGTTTCTATTTCGGCTCTTTCACCAATTAACTGTGTGATTTGAACTCCAATTTAGGCTTTGCGTGTTTAGGTCTCATTATTCTCATCTTTAAGAAGATTTAGATGGATAAGATATATATTTTTTTAAGATCTTTTGTTTATTTTAGATGGAGGGCGGAGAGAGAGAAGCTCAAGCAGACTCCCTGCTGAGGGTAGAGCCTGAGGTGGTGTTCCATCTCATGACCCTGACTGAGATCATGACCGGAGCAGAAATCAGGAGTCCCACGCCTCAGCTGAGCCACCCAGGTGCCCTGGATGGATAAGATAATCTGGACGTGCTCCAGTTCCCTTTAGAAGTTCTAGGTTTAGTCACCCCAAAGGCAGATTGGAGTACAAATATAAAAGGACGTCAATTCCAGGGTAAGGTATTTGAACTACTTACTGATTTATTCAACGAACATTTATTGCATTTTCTACGTCCAGCACTGTTCTAGGGACGTAGCAGAGGAGAAGAAAATTCTCCAACGCTATGTGACCTTTTTGAAATAAGAGCTTACATCCTAACAGGGTGGGAAGTCAACAGTAAAGAGACAACGGTCTAATAATATCTAGTGGCAATATGTGCTATCAAGAAAAATAAAGCAAAACAAAAATAAAAGTTGGGGGGATTGAGAGCGACAGGAGAGAGGCACCCCCTACACGTGCTGGCAAGGAAGGCTTCTCAAGGAAGCAAAAAAGATTTTGAGAAGATATTTAAATGAAGGAGGGATCAAGAGCCTTGAAGACAGGTGGGAAGAATTTTCCCAGCAGAGTGAGCAAATAAATGGCGACTGCATTCTTAACAACGTGGATGGAGCTAGAGAGTACTGTGCTAAACGAAGTAAGTCAGAGAAAGACAAACCCCATGTGATTTTGCTCCTATGTGGAATTTAAGAAACAAAACAGATGAGCATAGGGGAAGGGAAGGAAAAATAAAATAAGATTAAAAACAGAGAGGAAGGCAAGCCCTAAGACACTCTAAACTCTGGGTAATAAACAGGGTTGTTGGAGGGGAGGTGGGTAGGGGGATGGAGGAAGTGGTGGGCATTAAGGAAGGCACATGACATAATGAGTACTGGGTGTCATTTGCAACTGATGAGTTGCTAAATTCTATCTCCGAAACTTAAAAAAAAATACACGGCAACAGCAAAGGTGTCAGACAGGTACATTTAAGGGAGAGCAGGAAGGTCAATGAGGCAGAGCAGGGTAAGGAAAGTTTCAGGTAAAGGGAAGAGCCAAGACAAAGGCTCTGAGTCATGTGTCAGGAAGGACAGGGTGATCAATATGGTGGAACGGAGCAAGCCAGAAAAAGGCTTGCAGTAGATGAAGTGGCAGTGGGCCAACCTTACTCCATGACTTGTTTTTTATTCCATTATTTCAGTGTGGTAGGCATGGGGCTAAGCTAGCTCTGGGAACACACCCATCAACAGGCCATGCCTTCAAGGAGCTTAAAATGCTTCTAGCGCACTCATAGGTTGTCAAACACATTTTTAGTCATAGACCATATTTTCCAGCACTGCATATCTTGCCAACTCAGTCAAGCTCTTCTAATCCATGAGGCTGCTGCTTAACGTGTCTACTTTGCCTGGCTTTGCCCTTATTATCGACCCACCTATCTAAAGCTTCTTTGTCTTTAGGGTAAGCTCAAATACCAGTTACTTCAGGAAATTTCTATTATCCTAGGTTGGAAGAAATCAGACGCATCCATTGATCTGTCCATCCACCCATCTGTCCATCCATCCATCCATCCATCCATCCATCCATCCTATTCTTTGATTCTTTTCCTTTCTAGCAGGTCTTTCCTGGACATTGTTGATGCAGCAGTGAACAAAACAATCCTGCTTTCAATTATGTCAGAATGTAATGGCAAAGTTTGACAAGAATATCAACCGCTGAAACACAGGAAACATTACAATCAATCGTTTTTTAATCAGGCACTTCCTATTTGCCCAATGCCAACATTAAACACAATGAGTAATAATAAAAAATGCAGTATCAAATCCTAACTTCAAGTATATCTCCTGTTTTACAAATAGAATCTGTAAACAACTTTTCAGTGTAGAGAAAAGATATTAAATATCTGCTAATTAAAGTCTTCATATAAAATTCAAATAATAGAAATTCAATTGGATAATTTAGTAGGATGACAAAAATAAGTACATTTGACCATTGAACAATGGAGGGGGCTAGGGGTGTTAACCCTCCCACACACAGTTGAAAATTTTCGTACAGCTTCTGACTCCCAAAAAAGTCAACTACTAATAGCCTACTGTTGACCAGAAGCCTTACCAATAAAGTAAATAGTTGATTAAACCACATTTTGTATCTCATACATATTATATACTATATTCTTAAAATAAAGCAAGCTAGAGAAAAGAAAATGTTAAGAAAATCATAAACAGAAAACATAGTTACAGAACTGTACTGTATTTATCAATACTATAACTTTGCATCATGTTTACAAAATGAATCATCAGTACCTCCCTCAATATCATCTTATAGGATACAAAACACTGTAGTTGTTAATACATGTTAATAACACTAGACATCAACAAATGAAGATACAATGTAAAAAAATTCACATTTATTTATAGGTCTAATAATTCATGCATTCACAATGAAAAAGCAGCAAATGATCGATTTATGGTAGCCTAGTGTATCCTGCATGATTGCTTCACAGGAACCTAGCGTATACATTAGTGAATGAATTGCTATAAAATTTTTATGGCACACAGCATTATAGTCATCTTCATAACGCAGTGACACAGTACTGAAAACACAGTTGCATTGTTTAAAACCACTTACCCATGATTGGCCAATATGTAATTTCTCCACTTATGAGAGAGAGATGCATACTGTACAGTGATGTAATTCTTTGAAAGCAAAGTTATAAAAGGGTTAAAAAAGAACATATCACTAATTTTGTATTAAATACCACTCACATTATGCCTACATAAGGATAGTCCATGCCTTTCCATAAAAGTCTTGCTCACGGTGTTCTATGCAGTGAATTCTTAGTCCACAGCAAGGATGATGACATGGGAACGTCTCATATGGTCTTGCCCTACCAATGTTAGATTTCGCAGATCATTCTTAATGGAATGGCTTGATGATGATATACTATTCATCAAGTGGAAATGGATCATCATAAAGTTCTTGATTCCCATCGTCTTCACAGTGAGTAGGCTGAGCAGGGGGACGAGAAGGCATTGGTCTTGATGTCTCAGGGCGGGCAGAGGAGGAAGAGATAGAGGAAGTACAAAGAGAGGTAGGAGAGGCAGGCACACTGGGTGTAAATTTATAGAAATATATTGTAATTTCTGCCTTACTTTTTTGCTTTTTTCATGTCTCTAAAAATGTTTCTATATGGTACCAATCTTTCTTCCACTGTTTCAACGTCCGTATTGTAGAAGGGTCCATGTCATTAAAAAAAAGTCAAAAGCAGTCTTGAATAATCAGGTTGATTTCTGCCAGATTGTCCAATGATCATTTTTTGGGCACTGTTTCTTCTATATCTTCTCTCTCACCATTGGGCATCGGTCTGGAAGCATTCATCTCCATCAGGCCACCTCCTAATTCCTCTGGTGTGGTATCCATTAGCTCTTGAAATTCTCTAAGACCCATATCTCGAAATCCTTCCTCCCCTACCTTTTTTCTGCCATATCCATAATCTCTAACTTCATTTCCTTTTGGTTCTGTCGTAACTTATGTTAAATCATGCCCAGCTCTGAACAGCTTTCTCCAGCAGGAATCCACTGCTTCGGGCTTGATGGCTTTCATGGCTTTTTCTTTAACAATGATGGCATCTCCAATGGTGTAATTCTTCCAGATCTTTTTGATTTCTCCTTCCCAGGGTTCTTTCCTATAGCTTTGGGAATCCTTTCCATAGAGTAATGTGTGTAATGAGTCTTAAAAGTCCTTATGACCCCCAATCTAGAGGCTGAATTAGAGATGTTGTGTTTGGAGGCAAGTAGACCACTCCGACGCCTTTGGTGTTGAACTCATGGGGCTGGGGGGGGCAGGGCACTGTCCACTATCAAAGGAACTTTATTTAAAAAAAATTTTTTTTTCAGACGAATTTTAAAAGGCAGTCACTTATTAACTAAGGTACTTCCTGACTTCAGGGACAAAGTATTGATGGAACTAAGCCAGGAAAAAAGGGTTCTTCTTGTACAACCAAAAGACCGACACAGCTGGTGTTTATCTTTTCCCTTCAAGGCTAGGGGTCCACAGCTTCATAGATGAGGGCAGTCCTCATAATAAACCCAATTACATTTGCACAAAACAGGAACATTAGCCTATCCCTTCCTGCCTTAAATTCCAGTCCTTGCTTCTCTTCCTTACTAATATATATCCTTTGTGGCATTTCTGCCTTTTATCTGCATTAAAAACCCATTCAGGTTATGCTTGGGTGGTTCAGTCAGTGAAGCATCTGCTTTCAGCTCAGGTCTTCATCTCGGGGTAATCATCTCGGGGTCCTGGGATTGAGTCCTGCATCGGGCTCCTTGCTCAGCAGAGAGACTGCTTCTCCCTCTGCCTGCCGCTCCCCCTGCTTGTGCTCTCTCTCTCCCCCTCTCTCTCTGACAAATAAATAAATAAATAAATAAATAAATAAAATCTTCAAAAAATTATATTAAGGGGCGCTTGGGGGGCTCAGTGGGTTAAGCCTCTGCCTTCTGCTCAGGTCATGATCTCAGAGTCCTGAGATCAAGCCCCACATCAGGCTCCCTGCTCAGCAGAGAGACTGCTTCCCCCTCTCTCTGCCTGGCTTTCTGCCTACTTTTGATCTCTGTCAATAAAATAAATAAAATCTTTTTTTAAAATTATATTTAAAAAAAACCCATTCGGGAAGATCTTTCTCCTCAATGATTTTCTTAATGTGTCTGGGAACTTATCTGGTGCCTCTTGGTTGGCAGAAGATGCTTCTCCTGTTAACTTGAGATTATTTAAGGCAAACCTCTTTCTAAAATCAAACCATCCTTTTCTGGCATTAAATTCTTCAGCTTTGGGGCGCCTGGGTGGCTCAGTGGGTTAAAGCCTCTGCCTTCGGCTCAGGTCATGATCCCAGGGTCCTGGGATCAAGCCCCACATTGGGCTCTCTGCTCAGCAGGGAGCCTGCTTCCTCCTCTCTCTCCCTGCCTTCCTCTCTGCCTACTTGTGATCTCTGTCAAATAAATTAAAAAAAAAAAAATCTTTAAAAAAAATTCTTCAGCTTTGGGGCACCTGGGGTGGCTCAGCTGGTTAAGCGACTGCCTTCGGCTCAGGTCATGATCTCGGAGTCCCCGGATAGAGTCCCAGGATTGAGTCTCGAATCGGGCTCCCAGCTCCATGGGGAATCCACTTCTCCCTCTGACTGTCTCAGCCCTCGTGCTCTCTCTCACACAAATAAATAAAATCTTTAAAAATATATATATTCAAAAAAATTCTTTAGCTTTGGATCACTTGCCTTCCTTTTGCTTCAAGTTGTCGTAGTAGGACTCAATTTATCTTAAATGAAGTTAGAGGTGGTCGGTATGCCTTTTTTTTTTTTAAGATTTTATTTATTTGTTTGACACAGAAAGAGAGATCACAAGAAGGCAGAGAGAGAGGGAGGGAAGCAGGCTCCCTGCCGAGCGGGGAGCCCGATGAGGGGCTTGATCCCAGGACTCTGAGATCATGACCTGAGCCGAAGGCAGAAGCTTAACCCACTGAGCCACTTGGGCACCCTCGGTGTGCCTTTCTTACAACAATCCTGCACCCAGATAAAAGCTGCATTCTTGGGGGGCCTAGGAGTTGAAGTCTGTTAAGAGTCTGACTCTTGATTTCAGTTCAGGTCATGATCTCAGGGGCATGGGACCAAGTCTCAGCGTGGACCCTGCTTGAGCTTCTCCTTCTCCTTCTGCCCCTCCCCCTCCCTACTCCCCCTCCACTTACCATGCAGTTTGCACATTCTCAATAGGAGAGAAAAGATATTTAGCAAGGAGTGCAAGGTTTTCATGCCTGCTGGTGTAGCTGTGGCAATGGCGTCACAAGTTTTTTTTTTTTTAACCATGGTCCTTTGCTGGATTCGCTTACTTGAAACCACTCGCAACTATAGATCTAAAGATCACAATCTCCAGGACTTATCAAGCAATTCAACTTTTTTCTTGTAAGGTCAGGACCTCTCTCTCTGTTTCTTGGGAGCACTTCCCACATTGCCAGTGGTCCTTCCTACAGATTCCATGGCATTATCTAAAGTATTGCCCTAAACATGATGAAAAACACGCAAAACCTGTGAGTGATCGCTTTTTACTGCAACACAGTTTCCTGGCGAGATGAGCTGCCCACATGGAGATAACTGGCATTACAGGACCTTTTCAGAGGATACTTGTGACGCTTGAGCTCCCTGCAAGAGCAGCAGGAGAAGGCTACAAAATTATCAGTGTGATGTAATATGCACTACAGTTCGTTTCAAGCAGTTATGATTTAATACTACCTCTCTGTGTAGTATGAAACTGAGTGAAGGTGGAACTCCCATTGGGGGAACTAATGACAGCAAAGGCCTATCTGAGAGATGGTGAAGTATGAGAAATCCTAGGGAAGAGTATGGAGCTCCTTTGGATGGAGGGACTTAGCGCTACTCATCATCATCCCCAGATATGGCCTGACAGAAACATACGTTGGATGGATGAATTTTTTAAAAAGGACTGAATGAACCATAGGAGCTACTTCAAATTCTTATTCAGGAAAATGACTTAAAGAAAATGGTGCTTCTAGAACATTCACCTGGCACAGCAGAGTAGGAGAGAGTGAAGAGAGGGCCACCCTTAGGAAGTGTGGTGTCACATGGAAAAGCCTGAAATCACCCCCAGAAAGGGCCAAAGATGACGCCAGGGACCAGAGGGATGGCGGGGTGTTTGTGAGGGAGGAGGGTGTTTGAGGACGGTCGTCCTAGGAGAAGGTGAAATTCGGGGGTGGGGGAAGGGAGGGCATGAGGATGTAGAGGCAGTCCCCAGTCCAATCACAGAAAAGTGCATCAAAGCTGCCTGCTCTCCTGTGTGGAAGACGGTAGGCAGAATCCCGTGTGAAATGTTCCCACTCAGCTTGCTGTCCTCTTTTAAGCTAATTTCCCCTGCAATTCTGTAGCAATACTAACTCTTTAAACAACTAAATCAGCAAAGCGTGCCCGTGACTTATTTCCGTGTCTGATGTCTCCTTCACCTTCTCTGTGATCCAGCTGATGAAAGCTATTATTTTTTGTTTTGTGTGTGTTAAGGGGGCAAGGGTGTACCTCGCTTGCTTCTGAGCTGGGGGGGATGACACTATTGATGAGGTCCCCAAAAGGCAGCAGGAAGCTGTGCTAGGAGGGGGAGTGATGCTTGCTCTGAGATTGTACCCACCCCCCCGCCGGGAAAGGCTGGGGTGATACAGCCAATAAATGAAGGGGTTAAACCCTCTGTTGGCCTGTCTCTGGATCGCCCATCCATGGAGAGTTTTAGAAATAGAGCAGAGTTTTAACCTCAAGACCTGTCCGAAGGCTGGTGTATATTCAGATGACTGCCCACTTGTATCCAGCCTGTGGTTTGTGTGCTCTGTTGAAACACGGCTATTACATACAAATAAAAGTCACATTATCATAGAGTTTGTGGAGCATCCAACTGTCTTTGTCAGAAGGATAATAAGGGTTCACAGAATTTCTGAGGGCAGTGGCAGCAGCATGTGGACCAATTGGGAACATCTAGGCCAGTGACGGATGATGGTGGCTTCTACCAACATGGCAGCCCGGATGGTGGAGAAATCTGGGTATTTCTGTAACATATTTTGCAGTAGAACCAATAAATCTTATTTCTTGGTTGGATGGGATTGGGCAGTGGTATTAACAGGGCAAACAGAAAACTCCAGAATGACTAGTTTTTGTTTTGTTTTGTTTTTTGCCCTGAAAGACTGGTAGATGAGGGTGCCATTGACTGAGAAGAGAATCACTGGGGCAGGAATCAGTTTGGGAAGAATATAAATAATTCTGCTCTGGAGATGTTAGGTTTGAGATGTCTGTTACTGACCTCAAAGAAGTTTCGGAGCAGGCAACCAGACACACACTCAGGGGAGTTCAGGGCTGGAGACTCAAATTTCGGAGATGAAGTTTTGAAAATCTCCTGGCTCTTCCTCAGACGTCAGAAGGGGCAAGAGGGGGTAGAAATGCTTCCTGCTTCAGAGAAATGAGTAACTGGGGTGCCTGGGTGGCTCAGACAGTTAAGCGTCTACCTTTGACTCAGGTCATGATCCCAGTAGCCTGGGATCACCCTGAGTAGGGCTCCCTGCTCAGCAGGGAGTCTGCTTCTCCCTCTCCTTCTACTGCTCCCTCTGCTTGAGCTCTTTCACTCTCTGTCAAATAAATAAGTAAAATCTTTAAAAGAGAGAGAGAGAAAGGAAGAACTGAAGTCCCTTTGCTCATTCACATTGTCATTCATTCCTCAAATTAATTATTCAGTTCTTTTCAGTGCTAGATAATGTTAAATTCTGTGAGTACAGTGTGATTCTATGAGCACAGAGGCAATCCTCACCCTCATTGAGTCTGACACTTAGATGGCACTGTGAATGTAATCTGAGCCTTCGACGTAAGTTTAAATTTTCTAATAGCCACGTTAAAAAAGCAAAAAGAAGTAGATGAAGTTGGGGCGCCTGGGTGGCTCAGTGGGTTAAGCTCTGCATTCGGCTCAGGTCATGAAGCCAGGGTCCTGGGATAGAGCCCTGCATTGAGCCCCGCATCTGGCTCTCTGCTCGACAGGGAGCCTGCTTCCTCCTCTCTCTCTGCCTGCTTCTCTGCCTACTTGTGATCTCTGTCAAAATAAATAAATAAAATCTTAAAAAAAAAATAGATGAAGTTCATTTTAAGAATGTATGTTACTTAATTCAAGATGTCCCAAATAATGTCATTTCAACATGTAATCAATACAAAAATGATTAATAAAATATCATACATTCTTTTTTTTTAAATTTGGTTTTCAAAATCCATTGCATATTTTATACCTAGAGCGTGTACCAATTAAGAGGACCCCCACGCTCCGAGGACTCAGTAACCACTTACAGCCCAGATCTAGAAGGTACTGTGCAACTTTGCTCCTTGATGTCTAAAGCCCTCCCTTCTGCCTACTGGCCATCTCGGGATGCCAGGGACCATATGAAGCTCCAGGATGCCATCAAATAGTGAGGCTGAAGCTCTGGGGATCACAATACCAGAGCGTGTCCCCCAAAGGGCCAGCAATGACAGCCTGATGGTACAGGTACCATCGAGACACAGATCAGTATCCAGCGAACTCCAGCCACACCTGGATTAATTGTTGACACACTGGAGGATAATTGCTGTGTGCTTTTAAAATGAGACCATCACCACCAGGGTAAATATGTGTAATAGCTGGGTTAAAAAAAAAAAAAAAGAAGAGCTGATTTTCAGTAAAAGTAAATCAAGCTGTCTAAATCCCAGGGTCTCCCCAGACAGCCCCCTTTGTCTTGTTTCCCTGCCATGTGGTAGTGACTCTACTAGGCAGGCTGGGACAGTCTGGGGTCCCTGAGAAGCAGCAGCCAAAGATTTGCTTCGGGAGCTGGAGAAGGGTGGGATTGCCATCAGATAGCCCTGCAAGTGTGACCTTGAGTGAAGGAGGGGAGGGAAGGTGGACTGGACACTTCCTCGGTTTCCATGCACTCAGGAAAGCTGAGCAAGTCCCAAGGGCGTCCTGAGACAAAGTCACCAGTCAGACGAGTCCCCCGGCTCCCAAGAAAGAGCCTCATTGTGGCCACATGGTCATTGGTGGGGTGCAGTCTGTCAGAAGGGTGGCCTCAGCAAGGCAGAGATGGATTATAGAGCAGAGCGCAGCCAGCAGGTGCCCTGGGCCAGTCATGCCCCCGAGTAGCTGGAGGTCGGCATCCTCAGGGCCCCTGTAGGCCCACATCCAGGCTCTCTCTTGAATGAGCAGTGCAGGCCCAGCTTGGCTCATACGCGGGGCAAGTCCATGTGACATGGTGGAATGTGCTCGAGAACTGTCATTTCGGTTCTGGGCGGTTGAGCCCCAAGTCCCTGATTGTCACTAGCCTTGTGACCTTAGGTGAGTCACCTAACCTCTCAGAACCTTGGTTTCTTGATTTTAAAGTAACACCTATCTTGGGGCACCAGGGTGGCTCAGTCATTAGGCGTCTGCCTTCGGCTTGGGTCATGGTCCCGGGGTTCCATGAGCTCGCATCAGGTTCCCTGCTCGGCGGGAAGCCTGTTTCTCCCTCTTCCACTCTCCCTGCTTGTGTTCCCTCTCTTGCTGTGTCTCTCTCTGTCAAATAAATAAATAAAATCTTTAAAAAATAATAATAAATAAAGTAAAACCTATCTCACAGAATGGTGAGGAATGAAATGAGCACACATGGTATAAAGTGCTTTGTACGATGTTACAAATGTGTGTGTTTGTAACAAAATCAAAAAATCGCAGTTATTAAAGACCAATTACAGAAAATCCGGAATTTTGTCATCAGAAAGTCTGTGGCAATAATGAGGATTTGCTCATCTTTGTGGTCATGTTTGTGCAACACTGTGTCCTCTTCCAGGATTCAGATTCTAGAGGGTCTTATCACTTACTAGATGTCAGTTTCTAGATTATGCTCTCTATGCAGATATTTATAAAAAATTTAAGAAGGCACAAGAATCGGGGGAGATAAAGAGGATTTTCAGAAAGACTTAGCATTTCATAAAAGAGGGCTATTCTGCTCCCAAATAATTCATGGTTAATGATAATTCAGGTTAAATCAATGGTAGCAGCTCACTGTTTCCCTGTTTTCCTTTTCTGCCTTCGAGGATGAGAAGCATTTTCCTGTGGACGCAAAGCTGTTTTGTTTAAAGGATGTCCCTCAGTTTATATTTTTGGCAAATACTGAGGTTTGAAAGGCAGGACGGACACCTCTGAGACACTGTAGGGCATAAAATGACGGGTACAAGCAGTAGCTCAGACCCCTCCTCCGGAGACTCAGACTCCAGATCACTCATTTTGTGCAGGATTCTAGAAGATGGAATATGGAAAGCTGGAAGAACAAAGCTGGAAAGACGAAAGACTCCGTGGATTAATTTCTAAGTAGTTGAAGGATCTAGAAGGTGTAGATTTCATTCTGAAAAAAAGAAGGGGGCGGGTGGTGGGGGTTTGAAGTAGCTAATCTGATGTAAAACCCAGGGTTCTAATGTTAGCTCTGGGGTTGTGGGTAAGTGAAATGAGGTGTTGGACTGGTAGGAACCGGGTAGCCAAGGGTGGAGGCTGAACTATACCAAGTGATTCAGCCCAGTAACAATGTACTTGACTATGAAGAAACAGGTCGCTCCACCCAAGGACACCTCCAGACAGAAGACTCCCCAACCAGGCTGCTTGTCTCCCTGCTGATCTCAGTGAAGTGCTTTGTTTCATCTTGCCACCACCCAAAGATTAAAGGTGGTGATTTCTCCTTCAAAGGCAACCCTAAAGTTATAGCTTTCCCAACTTCTCCTTGCTTCTGACCATGCTACCTCTTCTACTTCACCGCAGTCCTGCTTGCATGGGTAGTTCAAAGAGCACCTGACTACAACAAGAGGGAACAAACTAGACCCAGACAGAGGGGGTCTAACTAAGCCAGAGCTTCTGAAAGTGAGGTCCGCCAACTCCACCCTGCATCAGGGTCACCTGGAGAGCTCATAAAGGAGGCTTTATCACACTGGGTGTTGTACGTAAGTGATAAGTCACTAAATTCTGCTCCTGAAACCAACATTACACTACATGTAAACTAACTAGAATTTAAATAAAAATTTGGAAGCGTGGGGACAGAAAGCTTCCTAGGAGTTGCAAATAAGAAGCAAGATGAAAGATATCAGTCAACCAGCATCAAAGTTATTAGCTAAAATAGTAAAAATAAAAATAACATTACTACTATTATCATTAAAAAAACGCAAATCATATATCTGATAAGGGGTTAATATCCAAAATACATGAAGAATTGATATAACTCATAATTCATAATTCATACAACTCACTAGCAAAACAACAAATAATCAGTTAAAAACCAGGCAGAGGATCTGAATAGACATTTTTCCAAAGAAGCCATACAGATGGCCAACAGGCACATGAAAAGTTGCTCCACATCACTCATCATCAGCAAAATGCAAATCTGGCTCTTAAATACAGAGAACAAACTGATGGTTGCCAGAGGGAATGCAGGTGGAAGAAAGGGTAAGATAGGTGAAGGAGATGAAGTACCAACTTCCAGTTATGAAATAAATAAGTCACAGAAATGACAAGCACAATGTGGGGAATATAGTCAATAATATTGTGATACTGCTGTACAGTGACAGATGGTAGCTATGCTTATCCTCGTGAGCATTGAGTAATTATAGAATTTTTGAATTGATATGTTGTACACCTGACACTAATATAATATTTTATGTTAATTATATGTCAATTAAAAAAAATGTAAAAATAAAAAGAAGAAGAAAGGAGGAGGAGGTTTCACAGTCCCACCCAGACCTACTTATTCGGAATGCCTGGGTATGGAATGCAGACCTGTATTGTTTCCACACATACACTAATTTGGACCCACACCTACACTAATTTCCCCCCAAGTGATTCTTTGCACACACAAGTGTGAGTACCAATTAGATGATGTCTAAGCTCTCAGATCACAAAGTCCTGTGGCTTCATGACCCTGGTTTGAGAGATTTTATCTTGTTTTCAGTTATTTACAGTTTTAAAGTTTTAAGCTCCTTTTTCCCTTGGGTATTTTCTCTGTACCTTCTCTTTGATTAGTCAGAGATCTATTTTTTAAGGCTTAGCAAATTATTTTAAAATAATGTACATAGCACATTACATGCAAGACTCTGTGTTGCATGGCAGATGGGATACTTGCAAAAACATATGAGGTCCCTGCCCTGAAGGAGGCCAGAGAAGGAACTAAGATCATGTGGAACCAACTTTGCTGCATGGCTAAGGTCAATCCTAGGGCCGATAATTCATGAGGCCCCCTTCTAATTGGTCAGTACTTGGCCATGCCAGTTGATAAATATTCTGAATATCCATTCTGGCAATAATTGCTATATATATAGTAGAAAAAAACTTCTTCAAGATTTGAGAGGAGGATGATATTACAACCAGCTTGGGCAATGAGGGAAGCTCCACAGAGAAAGAGGCAATTGAAGAAGACCTTTAAGGATGGATAAGATTTCAATGGAAAGAAGACATTCCAGTGGAAGAAACAGTATGAGAAAAGGCATAGGTGTAGGGAATTGTAAGGTGTGATCATGAGATTGAATTTGGAGTGAGCAGAGAGGGGCTTAAAAGGAAACATGGATGGTATATCAGTTATCTAGTGTTGCATGACCAACCCCTCCAAAACCTAAAGGTTTAAAACAACGACAATCTCTTATCTTGTTCAGGATTCTCCAACATGGCTTTGTCCCATCAGTGTCAGCTGCACTTTCAAGATGGCTCTCTCACATGGTGGGAAAGTTGGAGGTGGCTATCTGTTCTTCTTTATGTGGGCTTCTCTATAGCTTGGGCTTCCTCACAGTTGTTGGGTTGCAAAAGCAAACATTCCAAGACAGCTGGGTGGAAGATTTCTCACCTTTTATGACCTTTTTGGGGGGAGTCATAGTATCACTTCTGCTGTGGTCACAAGCCCACCCAAATTCAAAGAGTAGGAACAGAGACCACAACGCTCAACTGCAGGAGTGCCGAAGTCTTTGTAAGAAGAGAATTCGGGAAGGGAGTTGTTGTTGTTGTAGCCAATGTCAGAAAATAAGAGCGAACAGAAACTCCACTAAGGCATTAAATAGTAATATCAAGTGCTTTTTTAAAAAATATAGATGATTTCATTGCATATATCACAACAACCTTCCAAGTAAGCAAAGCAAATAGTACGCTTTTTTGCAGATGAAAAAAGAAATTCAGAAGTTGTGGGAAAGTGGATGTGCCATGAGTTTAATGAAGCTTTAACTTCAGAGCCCCTCACTTGCACTGATTCCTTCTTCCAAAGCCCTAGGAGGGGCCCAGAATTGTGGCCACATAGTCATACATTTGATAAATGTTCAGAGGTAAAATAGACTAATTGCAATTGGTTAAATCTGCCCAACTTCTCACTTCAACCTCCCCTCCATCACATTGTTCCTTGTGTCAGGTGTCATCAGAGTGGATATCGGCATTTGGAGATCTAATTAGGGAGAAATCAAATTATGGATAGATTTATTTTTGGTGGAGTAGGATAGATTGATGTATTTTTCAGGAACTTCAACATATGGTTATGGTATTACCGGGAATCCAAAAGTAGAATGACCTTCAGGGATACTCCTAGAACTTACTGGCTGACTCACCCAGCCCTGCGAAACTGAAGTCCAGGACGTGAGGTTATACAGTGATATGACTATGCCCTGTGGTATCCGGGATCAGAATGAAAATACATGGGTAGTGGCGGAAAACGTTAAAAGGTACATAACCAGAAGCTTGTCTGTGGAGAATGCTTCTGATCAGGACATCATTGCTATACCTTTCCAAAGGCAGAAAAAAAGGCAAGGAAACCAGAAAATGTTATGATATAAGTATTAATTAAGAGAGAGGGTCTGGGGGTGCCTAGGTGTCTCAGCTGTTCAGCGTCTGCCTTCAGTTCAGGTCATGATCCCACGGTCCTGGGATTGAGCCCTGCATCGGGCTCCCTGCAGGAAGCCTACTTCTTCCACTCCCACTTCCTCTGCTTGTGTTCCCTCTCTCGCTGTTTCTTTCTCCGTGTCAAATAAATAAATAAAATCTTGGGGGGGGAAAAAAAAGGAAGGAAGGAAGAAGGATGGATGGATGGATGGAAGGAAGGAAAAAAGGAAAAAGAAAGAAAGATAGTCTGTCCTGCAAGTCTCTGAAAGGAAGACTGGCTCTCAGAGCTGCTGACAGGTAAGAAGTGATGCTTGGAGTTGGTTTGCAGGAGGTGGAAGAGAAATAAGGCTACCTAGTTGTCACCATAAAGAGGAACCTACAGAGAAGAGGAATGGGGTCACCATCATTACCAACCAGTAACAAAAAGCACGCATGATTTTTTTAAAAAAAGATTTTTTTATTTGAGAAAGAATGAGAGAGAGTGAACATGAGAGGGGTGAGGGTCAGAGGGAGAAGCAGACTCCCTGCTGAGCAGGGAGCTAGATGTGGAACTTGATCCCAGAACTCCAGGATCGTGACCTGAAGTGGAAGGCAGTCGCTTAACCAACTGAGCCACCCAGGAGCACTACAAAGTAGCATCTTTTATATGACACGGCGGGGATACTAGAGTACAGAAGGTGACCACTAGGCAGACACACTAAATTGGACACAGTTTCTGACATGTATGATACAAGATAATGTCAAATGAAGCTAACTCAGGCTAGCCTATTGGGTGAAACCAACAACAGAAGGAAAAGTAAACTTACTTACACGATGTGGCAACTGTGCCTGCATTACTCATTGGCACATAATATTTGTCACTTGAGATGGACTATAGGTGTCACCAGGGCAGGAATTCGAGAGGAAATATGATCCTAAGAATCACTTCCAAAGCGGGCTGGGGTAGGGCGGTTATTCCCACCCCATGCTCCAAATAATATTTGGGGGATACGGCTCATGATGGAATTCCAGTGTATGAGGGGGAGGAATTTTGAGTGTGTTTGAGGAGTGATCTAAAACCCACAATGATAACAGTTGCTATCATGTTTTTAGACACCAGTGTCAAACCAGAAAAAAAGAGATTAGGTAAAATAACTTTGAATCCTGACGATGCTTTGAAAGAGAAACAATCTTTGATGTGGTTGTTAAAGGTCATAGGACCCAAGATATTATCAGACATGGTGGGGTTGGGGTCAGATGGGTCAGGCTGAAGAGTGGTGAAACCTGAAGGAGAACATAAGAGTTCATACATGTCAGATGAAGACTGCAGACCTAGTGATGGGCAAAGGGGACATGTCCACAAAGAGATATGCAGTGGGATGGTTTGGGAGGAACTGAAACACACTCTGAGAATTATTGGTGGTACTGACCTCTTCAGAAAACAAAAAATAACCTCCTGTGTTTCCTTTGCTACTACCTCTGGCCACAGCCTAGTTCCCAGTACATTTATGTCTCCAATGAATGGATGAATGGGCAGTACCCACTGACTTTTTTGCCACCTGCTTCCTCCCAGGCTGGGTTCCAGCTGTCTACACCAAGTGCAGAGTTTCTTCCGAGTTCCCTCGGTCTTTTCCCTCCTCAGCAACCCTGAGCACAGCAGACCTCTCCCTCTTTGGGAAAATCCCTTCTCTGTTTTGTGACTTCTGTGATCTGTGTTATTGTCTTTATGTGTTATTGTCTTTAGTTGTTGATGCTGTTGTTGTTGTCTTATCTCTCCCTCAGCTCCTTTGTTTGGTCTTTCAACACCTTCTCTCCCATCTCCTGTTACCCAAATGGAGGAACCTCCTCGTATCAATCCGAGTCCTCTGGTCTTCTCTCCTTATATTGGGCTCTAGATAACTTTTTTTTCTCAAATAAATACAATTATTATAGCAGTCTCCAAATCTACGTGTCCAGAGTCAACCTTTCTGTCCAAGTTTCTAGTAACTAGTCCTCAATGAATTACCATCATTTCAAACTCAAAATATCCAAAACTTAACTCATCCTCTATCTCCTAAAACTAACTCCCTCCCTCACTTCCTAATTTCTGGTCATCACACTTCTCCAATGCTTCCAAATATGTTTCTTTGGCCTTATCTTTTCTTTTGTTCCCTACATCAGCCACCACATCCCATGGACTCATCTTTGCCATGTTTGTAAATTCATCCTCACCTGTCCCTCCTTCTCCCAAGAATCCCAGGCCCCCTCATCACATGTCTCCAAGGATATAGCCCACAAGCTGTTTTTCTCTCAATTACCATCTGGAATCATTTGGCAGCAGGGACAGTAGCAGGAATACCACGTGTCAAACATTTACTGTACATCAAGTACTTCAGCAGAAGCTTTAAATACATGACCTTCCTTCCGCACCTGGGTGGTTCAGTCGGTTGGGCGTCCGCCTTAGGCTCAGGTCATGATCCTGGAGTTCCAGGATCAAGTCCTGCATCAGGCTCCCTGCTCATCAGGGAGTCTGCTTCTCTCTCTGACCCTCTCCCTTCTTGTGCTCTCTCACTCTCTCTCTCTTCCTCAAATAAATAAAATCTTAAAAAAAAAAAAAAACAAAAAAACAAACCAAAATACATGACCTCCCTTAAGAATGGGTGCTACTGCCAAACACATTTTACAAGTGAGAGACTGAGCCTCGGCAAGTTCACCCGAGTCCTTCAGCTAACATGGAGTATGACTTTGAACTCATATCTTGTCTAATTCCAAAGTCGCCATGCTATGTATGTGCTAAAATATCTCCAGCCGTCTCCTGTTACTTCCCATGTCAAGTCCCACACCTCTGTTCAATATCCAGTGTCTCCATAACTGGGCTTCACCAAGCTGTCTAGTTGACTGCGTTCTGCTCTCCAGGGTGGTGCCCTTCTTCTTAACTGCCCCCACCTTCCTATGTAGTGGGCGGAGCACAGACATTGAATCACAATTCTGACATTTAGTACTCTTACTTGTAAAATACCCATCTCATAATCCCAGATTGCTGTGAGGATTAGATATAATGAACATACAGGGTGTGGCATGGTGCAAGGAACGTAACAGGTACATAATAAATAAGACCCACTGTTGATGGGTGGTATCCCTTCCTTACTCTGTGCCTTTGTTCATGATCCTACCCATATATAATGCTTGTCCTTCCTATTGGTCTAACCCAACAGTTTTTAAAGGCCAAATCCCACCTTTATGAAACTCTGCTCTACTCCAGCAAACACTGATCTCTCCCCTCTACAATTGTGAATACACTTTTTGTACACACGAGATGACTAGTATTATATACAATCTTATTCTCCAGTGGTTTCCTGCAAATGAGACTCACATGTGACTTGTGTGCACTCCCTTGTATTTCTTCTGTTCTCATCTTTTCTGTTCCCATCACAAAGGTCCTGGAGTGTACCTGGAGTGTACAAAGGCCTTGGCAAAGTGTACTGGACTGATTCATTAATCGATTGATAGAGAAATTTAAACATTAGGAGAAGCGAGAGAGAAAAGAGAGCAAATTGGGTATTATCTTGTTTGATTTGATTTAGCAATCAGTTTATCCTGTAAGATAAGGCCTGGACCAGGAGAGGTGGTTCAGAAAAACAGTTGATAACATCTATGGTCTAGGGAAAGAGAAACAGTAGATCTCTATATTACTGAGCTCTTACTTTGAAGAAATGACTTGAGATATATTTTCAGGGAATGGTAGTGAAAGAGACACAGTTGAGAGTGAGAATCAGTAGCCTAGTAATAGTGAAAGGAGGATCCAAGACATTCTTTTCTTTTCTTCCTTTTCTTTTTTTTTTTAAGTAACAGAAAAAAACAGGAAATACATTTCAACAGAAAATCCAGAGGTTACATTACAGAAGTAAGACTGTGACTGACCTCAAGAGTAAGAGGAGAAGCCTTAAATGAGCTCAGGGACCCAGTAAATTGGGTCATGGGAAGCCAGAAGCTTTGCCTAACTCGCTACTAATGAAGGAAATTAGATAACCATGTTATTTTGAAAGAAACCAGATTATGTTTATTGAGTGATCTGAAAGAAATGAAGGGGCTAGATATGGATGCTTTGTGTTGGTTTCTGAGGCTCTGACCCACCAGAGAGTCATTTTGCCTTATTCATGAAATTGCCAAGATGGGCGGCCATTTTGACAAGCTTATGAGGTTTGATGGGTGTGAATGGCCAGCAGCAAAGATAAGTTAAAAGGAGAGAATGTGCTGATGACTTTGAACCCCCTTCTAATTCTGCTGAAGAGATGTAACTTACATTAGTTAGAGTGAAGACAGAGTAAGCAGTAGGAGTGTTGTTAAGTCACGCGAAAAGCACCATCTTTGACTGTACCAAGCAGCAAGGCTGTTTACTCCAAAGACTGCAGCATGTAAGTTCTTCAAGGGGAAGGAGAAGAGGAATGTGTCAGCCAGGTTGGCTAACTGTATCCAACCGTCCCAGAATTCCAGCGATTTGCCTCACATCCAATCGTGTGGTAGGCATATGGCATTTCCCATGATGATTCAGGACATGGCTTCTTTCATGCAGTTCTACCATCAACACAGGATTTCAAGATCATCTCAGTATCATCTAGTTGGCAGATGGGGGAGTGGGGCAGAACTTCCTTAGCCCCTCAGGGCCACTATCACCTCCATTATATTCCATTTATGAGTGCGGATTATATGTTTTCACACAGATGTTACAGTGATTGGGAAATTAATTCCACTGTGTTCTCAGGAGGATGAAAGAGGCTGGGTGAGTCAACCTCTTTAGAGAAAAAATATAGTATTGGGCTGGATAAAAAATAAATCAGGTAATAATTCATATTTTTCTGTCCATCAGCATACCTTTAAATGTGGGATGATTTAACTTTCTATTTCAAACAGCTGTTTTGGGTTGTGAATACTCAAAAAGCATAGGGGTCCCCTATGCTTTTTGGTAAAACATATGAGTAAATGAAGACGGCAAGAATTAATTTTTGAATGCATGTGTTATTAAATCAGTGATGTTTCTACAGCAATATGGCAGAAGCTAATTTTGCCTCACCAAGAAACAAAGAAAACGTAAAACTCTAAGAAGCAGAAATGAGAACAGCACTATGAAAATTAGTTAGCCAACAATTAGAGCATATATCAAGAGACAAAAAGTATACAGCATTGAAATAGTTGAAATCCGGTGACCTTAATGTTCCATAAACGCATTGCAGGGGGCATTTCACTTTAAAGGTTATTTTTCTAGTTTTAGGTCTCCCAAACACTTTCGGACTGAAGGAAATTATTATGATTTGCATGCAAGTAACTTAATTTACAAAGCTCAGGGAATTTTCCAGAAGCATCAAAGGTAGATTTGAAGGTAAAAATACCTGACCAGTGTGATATAGCTTATAGAGATAGGAAAGGTCATTCTGAAGCAATAGCATGAGGGATAGGAGTTGGAAATAGACTAGAACTTTTTATCTGTGGTGATAATTTTCAGACTCTCCTGGAAGACACATAGATCTACTTAAAGTTAGTCCAAGAACCATGCTTTCTCCCCCGTCCTTGGGTAACAGAAAAGATGTCTCCATTCTAATTTCAGCACTTTATAGCAGACAGAGGTCATCTAATTTAATGTCCATATTAACTTGAGGGAAATTCCTCAGAGCGGGAAAATGATTTGCTCAAGGTCACAGATGGAGTGGATAGTCTAATTCCACTCCAAAAGGACACAGGAGCAAACCCATGGATGTGTTGAAACCGAGGCTGTTTGGATGCAAAATATCACAGGTCCTTTGACAAAATGGGGGATGGGCAGTAAGAAAGGAGGAGGCCCCTCATTCCTGAAGCAGTAGGTGAAGAAAGAGTCTATAGTCAGGTGGGTGAGGCCTGGAGCTGGGGGTTGCAAGCAGCCTTCAAGTGTTCAGAAAACAAGAGGGCGAAAAACTGCTTTCTGGAATCTGTCTGTTTATAGGAGGAAATGACACTATGGGTCAGTTCAAGCCCCAGAGATGGGGCCAGGCTGGGTGCCAAGGCCACCAACAACCGAACTGGAATTCAGAATAAGGCTGGCCTCCCTCCCCATGGTCTAGAGAATAGAGCGGGCAATAGATCTGGGCCCGAGGAGGGAGTACCCAGCTAGAGATGAAGGCAGGAAGAGAGGGCTGGGACTATGGGAAGTGCTTCTGGAAGCTGCCAGGTGTGACAGACAGCAAGGTCCCTCAGGAGTCACCTGAGCCCAGATATTGCGACCAGGCCACCGGACTAGGTCTGGGCTGGTGGTTTCTTCTCAAGCCCCACTAGGTATGCAGGAGGGTGGAGACACTTCTGTGTTGGGTCTGTGGCATTCGAGGCTGGCTCTGGGGCTGGGGGTATGAGAGGGTTAGGAGGCTGGAAGGGGATCAGGAAGCAAGGACCCCAGAAGCAGGGAAGATTAAATAGAAATGAGGACCAGACCCAGCAACTCTGTGTGTCCCCGAGGTCCTAGATGGGTCTTCTAAAGACCTTAGGATCGCCACTCAGTGTGGTCACTTAGTAGTTTGCTTGACCCTAGGCAAATTTCCTGTCCTTGCTAGCTTGTAGCTTCATCCTTTCATTTTTAAAAAAAGATTTATTTATTTATTCGACAGAGATCACAAGTAGGCAGAGAGGCCGGCAGAGAGAGAGGAGAAAGCAGGATCCCGGCTAAGCAGAGAGCCTGATGCAGGGCTCAATCCCAGGATCCTGGGATCATGACCTGAGCTGAAGGCAGAGGCTTTAACCCACTGAGCCACCCAGGCGCCCCAAGCTTCTTCCTTTTAAAGTGTCAAATAACACAGCTGGTAAGTAGGGACACAGAATCTCAGGCAGCGGTGATGACCCGAAATTTACTCTGTGCCTAAGGCCCAGCTGCTAGAGCATCACAGGGGCTGCGTGAGGCTTGGGGAAGGGCTCTGGGTGGTGGGAGCTGTATCCTTCCCAGTCACCTTTCCTTTGGGGCAAAAACCCATTCTCCCAGATTTTCCCTCACAGGTCCATGATCCATTTCCTCCTCATCTGATCAAGTCTGGGGGTGGACAAAGGCCATGAAGAAAGAACGGCCTACCTAAATAATGTGACAGCCTATACCCATTTAGGTAACATCACTCACAGTGAGATGTATTAAATCCTTCCATGGCCTTCCATTGCCGGCTTCCGTGTGAGATACAAGTATCACCACTGCTACCAACCCTGTCACCTTGTTTCTATTATTAGCCCCGAATGATGGATGATGTCACTGAGGTTCACCCAGAATCACCAAAAGTTCTGGAATCAGAATTTGAACTCAGGCAGCCTGTGCTTTTGAGCCACCAGACCACACAGTCTTTCTCTCCTGGATTAAGCTCCTAGATTATGAACAAGTATCAATAGAGGGAAGAGAAGGAATTTTCCATGGGAAGAACTGATAGCTGGAGATTTGGGGGAGAGGGAGATGAAAAGAATTGAACTGAAGAAGAAAAAAAAACAGTTTTTGTGGGGGCAACAGAGAGTAAAAGTTGTCTGGGGAATAAGATGAAGTCTTCAAAGCTGGTTTTATTCATGTGTCGTCATATACCGATAGACTAGGCCTTCATCGAGAAGCAGGAAGGAAACACAGTATCAGGCTCCAGGAGACTCAGGCAAAAACCAGATGTTTGCACACCTCTAAAGTCTAGTTTGGTGACAAGAGAGGTTTCTGACAGAGTGTGGAAATCACTGCCTAAAATAGATCCTTGGACCAAAGGTCACAGAATTACAGGAGGGCTTCAGCAAACACACGGGGATGGGGGTCTCTCTCTCTCTCATTCCTAGGATCCCTCCTGTCTCTGCGCAGAGCAGGGGTAGAGAGGGGTTTCTGAGTCATGATGAAGAAACTCAAACTCCACTCATCCAGGTCAGGCTCCTTCCCTTAATTCTAGCCAAGATCAGACAAGAACAACAACAAAAAAAAACCTAGGGTCGTTACTGGGGGCAGAGAGGGCATGTAGAAATGAGGCCCCTGGGGACTTTTTTACATTGCAAAGCCCTGAAATTATTCTCAGTTTTGCTCTGTTGTAAGAGGAGCCACAAATTAGCAACCATCTCTTGGTGGAGAGGTGCGAGCCCCGAAGTCTACTAACCTCTGCCCAATATTTTCAGATCAGTTTTGTGAGTCTCTAGAAGACGCATACTATCCTACAGAAGTAGGCAGAAGGACAAGATAATTATTCAAAAGTTATTGCAGGACTGTTTTTATTTTTTTTTTAATTTTTAAAAGATTTTATTTATTCAACAGAGAGAGAGACAGCAAGAGAGCAAACACAAGCAGGGGGAGTGGGAGAGGGAGAAGCAGGCTTCCCGCCAAGCAGAGAGCCCGGTGTGGGGCTCGATCCCAGGACCCTGGGAGCATGACCTGAGCCCAAGGCAGATGCTTAACCAACTGAGCCACCCAGGTGCCCCCAGGACTCTTTTTAAAGGAAGAAAATCCAGGTACCAGAAAAGCAGAGCTCTTAGTCTTTTGAACACTGATGTAAACTATGATGGTGAGGGACAAGAGTGACCAGGATTAACAGGGTAACTGAGGTCCACAGGCTTCTAGAAGCCAGAAAGCCCAACACATAACAAGGAAAAGAGAAGAATGGCTGACTGAGCAGGAACGACAGGTCTCATTTCTTCAGTTTTGCCCTCTACCCCACCTCCTAGCTCAGCACGGCTAGACCTGCTCCTCTCTATGATGACTGTGGATGAGTTTACACCAAGGGAGAAAGCCTCAGCTTGAGCTAGTATTGCGTTTCATAATTGCTTCCCCTCTTCATAAGTGCTTCCCACTTATGTTTTTTCCCAAATCTAGAAATAGCATACTTGGGACGCCTGGGTAGCTCCGTCGGTTAAGCAATCTGCCTTCGGCTCAAGTCATGATCCCAGGGTCTTGGGATCAAGTCCCACATCAGGCTCCTTGCTCATCGGGAAGCCTGCTTCTTCCTCTGCCCTGCCCCTGCCCTCCTCCCTGCTCTCTCTCTCTCTCAAATAAAAACATCAACTCTTAAAAAAAATGGCATACTCATTGAAAAAGATTCAGAATATACAGAAAGGGTCAAAACAGAAAATCCTTTGGAATCTCAGTATGTGTTATCCTTTGCCCTAAGAGTAAGGGGTCATTTGTCTTGTTCATCAAGTTCTATCCCCCAGATCCAGAGTAAGCAGCACATAGGAGGTGTCCAATATAACACCTTTTTTTGGTGTAACTCAACCTATATTTTAAAATTGAATCAATCCATATACAGAGATTATATCTTAATATCTAATTACACATTATCCACTATTTTAGAGCATACTTTTTTGGGTAAACACGTACATATAATTTTTTCCTGTGCATTCTTACTGTGGTAAAACACACATAACATAAAATTTATGATTTTAACCATTTTCAAGTATACATTTCAGTGGCAGGAAGTTCATTCGCAATTTGTACAACCATCGCCACTGTCCATTTCCAGAATTTTTTTCTCTCATCCCAAACAGAAACTCTGTCCCCATTAAACACTAACTCCCTATTCTTTCCTCACCCAGTACCTGATAACCTTTTTTAACTTTATCTTTTGGCATTTACACATTCTAGGTACCTCATATAAGTGAAATCTTTTTATTTTTTTAAAAAGATTTTAAAAAATTGTTTATTTATTTGACACAGAGAAAGAGATAGCAAGAGCAGGAACACAAGCAGGGGGAGTGGGAGAGGGAAAGCAAGCTTCCCGCTGAGCAGGGAGCCTGATGTGGAGCTCGATCCCAGGACCCTGGAATCATGACCTAAGCCGAAGGCAGATGCCCAATGACTGAGCCACACAGGCGCCCCACATATAAATGAAATCTTACAGTATTTGACACTTTGCTTCTGGTTTATTTCATTTAGCATAACATTTTCAGTGTTCATCCACGCTGGAGTGTGTTAAATCTTAATACTATTCCATCGTATGTATATGCTGCATTTTGTTTATCCATTCATCTATTGATGGGCATTTGGGTTTTTTCAATTTATCGTTTTACAACTCCTTTTTTCACTTTATAATTTCTCACTCATGGCATTCTCTTTTTGTGTTATATATTTCTATATATATGTTATATATTATATATATAACATATGTTATATATTCTCACAAATATAAGAATATAACAAATAGTGATAATTATCACATATAATTATCCATTTTGTGATTTTATTTGACAATTTCCCTATGAGTGCACAAGAGATGACCTAATCATTCTCCTATATTTGAATATTAGGTTACCTCAGACTTTTGCTATGGCAAGTATGGCAGCAACATCCTTGGACATAAAGCTCTGTCCAAGTGTGTGATGAACATGACTGTTTCCCAGTAATAAATTTCTGGAAGGCAAATTACCATGACAATTATGGTTTAAACTTCTCGATGTTTTCTTTCCAATTTGCTTCTCATATGGTTTTCTGGAAAGGCGCATGGGTCTTCCAGTTGTGAATGAGAAAGTTAATTGTCCCTTGTCTACACGGAGTGTTATCACATGAAATGTCTTTGCTAATGTGATTGACGAAAAAATGGTTATCTTGTTGACTGAAGTTGCATTTAGTGGGTTACAGGACCTCGCTCGGGCAATCTAATATGTACGTGTCCCTCACAGCAGCTCTCGTGACTTGGGCAGTGGAGAAGTCTGTAACAATGGGGGTAGGGGCAGGAAAGGGGAAAGGTGAGGGCACAGGTGGAGGGTGGGGAGTGGGGACCAGTTAGCTGGAAGTACGAGGATGGGGGGCTCTGATAAGTTAGACTCTACCTGCATTTATAATGTACTGAGTCCTAGCTCAGCTCTCTGCTACAACCTTGGTCACCACAAGCAGAATCTTCTCAGTTTCTCAGGCTAACAGGCCAGCTGCACTAATCTGTAGTCCCAAATGATTTCTACACAGTTCCTTTGGCTTGCCATGAAAAGGTGTTATTATTTGCTTCTTTTTTTAAATGATTTTATTTATTTACTTGACAGAGATTACGAGTAGTCAGAGAGGCAGGCAGAGACAGAGAGGAAGGGAAGCAGGCTCCCTGCTGAGCAGAGAGCCCAGATGTGGGGTTCAATCCCAGGACCCGGAGATCATGACATGAGCTGAAGGCAGAGGCTTAACCCACTGAGCCACCCATATGCCCCTTATTATTTGCTTTTTGCAGATGAAAAAATCCAGCCTCTAATAGCTTAAGGAAATTTTCAAGGAAACACAAGTGTTAAGTAGCCCGTCTGGGATTTGATGTACCTCACTATAAACCTACGCTTTTCCTTCTACATTCATTTTTTTTTTTAAAAAGATTTTTATTTATTTGAGAGAGAAAGCGAAATAGAGAGAGAGAACACAAGCAGGGTGAGGGGCAGAGGGAGAAGCAGACTCCCTGCTGGGCAGCTAGCCTGATGCGGGGCTCGATCCTGGGACTCCGAGATCATGACCTGAGCCAAAACTCAACTCACTGAACCACCCGGGTGCCCACCCCACCCCCAGCCCCAGTCACCAACATTCACTTTTAAAAAGCTTCACAAACTTGACAAGTGTTATAAATTTATACCAGGAACATAGAAAAGAATGTTTATTTTACTCGGATGTACCTTTTTAACAGCATTTTTATATAGATCAAAGAGGTTCCCAAGTGAATTGATAAGTAGAATTTTCTATTTTTTTTTTTTAAGATTTTATTTATTGATTTGACAGAGAGAGATCACAAGTAGACAGAGAGGCAGGCAGAGAGAGAGAGAGAGAGGGAAGCAGGCTCCCTGCTGAGCAGAGAGCCCGATGCGGGACTCGATCCCAGGACCCTGAGATCATGACCTGAGCCGAAGGCAGTGGCTTAACCCACTGAGCCACCCAGGTGCCCCAGAATTTTCTATTTTTAATGTTCGGATTTTAATAGCACAGTAGAACGTAGCAAACACACCAGAACCTAATCCCTGCTCTGCTGCTTGCTGTTTGTTAGCAGTTTGACTTCGATAGATCCCTTCTTCACTCCCAGTCTCAGTGGCTATGACATCCAATCCCCAGAGCTGTCGTGAAGTTTCAATGTGACAATATATGTAACTGAATCTAGCAACGTAGGGGGCATGCATTAGGTGGCCAATAAAAAATTCTACAGGTCATGGTGAGATGGCAGTTGGCAAAAGGGAACAAACTGGGGACAATTCAGGAACAAAGGAACTAATGCATTTATTGCTAGTCTATAACTCTAAGGGAAAGGAAGATACATTTCTTTAACTTTTTATTGAAGTCTAACACAAATACAGAAAAGCGAGCAAATCGCTATATGGCTCAGTGAACTACCCCAAGTAATCCCACTCATGTAATCACCTCCAGGACAAGAAATGGAACATAACCAGCAACTTGGAGCCCTCTTGGCTTCCCCTTCTCATCATTTTCCTTTCAGTCTTTCCCAGTGGTAACCACCTGAGTGTTGTTTAAACCAATGGGCAGAGTTTAGTAAGAATATAACAAATATTTTCTATGAATGAAACTTGGCCCCTATCTCAGACCATATATAAACATAAAACATCTAAAAAGTATGGATGACTCTCACAGTCATAATTTTCAGTGGTGAGGGGAAGAGCTGTTCAGGAAAGAATATCATTTACATAAAGTTGAGTCTTTTGAGTAACAAATTCTTAAGGTAGCCATATTGGTCAATCTTTTCCCTTACAGTAATACTTTGTGACTTAAGACTTCCTGTCAATTAATCTCTGATAAAGAAGAGGAGAATACATCATGGGGGGAAAAGAGTGTATTCAATAAATGGTGCTGGGAATACTGGACAGCTACATGCAAAAGACTGAAATTGGACCCCCATCTTACACTATCTACAAAAATAAATTCAAAATGGATGAAAGACTTGAATGTAAGACCTGAAACCACAGAACTCCTTAAAGAAAACACAGGCAGTAAGTTCTTCGACAACTCTCTCAGTGATGATTTGTTTTTAATTTCCAAAATAAAAAATCAACAAGAGGGACTATGTCAAACTAAAAAGCCTCTGCACAGCAAAGGAAACCATCAACAAAATGAAAAGGCATCCTACTGAATGGGAGAAGATATTTGCTAATCATATTTGATAAGGGGTTAATATTCCAAATATATAAAGAACGCTTAAAACCCAATTCATTCCACTAAAGTAGCAAAACAACAATGTGATTAAAAAATGGACAGAAGAACTGAATAGACATTTTCCAAAGAAGACATCCAGATGGCCAAGAGACACAAGAAAAGATGTTCAACATCCCTAATCATCAGGGAAATGCCAATCAAAACCACAATGAGATATCACCTCACACCTGTTAGAAGAGCTATCATCAAAAAGGCAAAAAATGACAGGAGTTGGCGAACATGTGGAGGAAAGGGAAAGACGTCGTGCGCTGGTGGTGGAAACGTTAACTGGTATAGCCACTATGGACCCAGTCTGGAGGTTCCTCAAAAAGTCAAGAAGAGAACTACCATATGACCCAGGAATTTCACTTCTGGGTATTTATCCAAAGAATACAAACACCCTAATTCAAAAAGATATCTACGCCCCCATGTTCATTGCAACATTATTTACAATAGCCAAGATATGGAGACAACTTAAGTGCTTATTGACAGATGAATAAAGAAGAAAGACGGGGGAGATATATGTAGAATGGAATATTACTCAGCCATAAATAAGAACGAGATCTTGCCACTTGCAACATTGTAGATGGGCCTTGAAGGCATTTATGCTAAGAAATAAGTCAGAAAAGACAAATACAATATAATTTCACTTACATGCAGAATCTAAAAAAAAAAAACAAATCAAAACAAAACAAAATAAAACAAAACCAGAAAAAGCCAAGTTCATAAGTACAGAGAAGACTGGTTGCCAGAAATTTAAATTTAATTAAATTTAACAATTTATCTGTAGATTCTTTCGGATAGTCTATGTACATCACCAAATTATCAGTAGGAGTGGTTTTTATCCTTGTGTTCATATTCTTATACTTGTTTTCTTTATCTTGCTTATCAAATTGGCTGGACATTTTTGTCTCACTCTCAATTCCAGAGGGAATGTTTTTTTAACATTTAATCATGCTTGTGTAAGATTATTTATAGGTGCATTTTATTAGATTCAGGCAGTTTCATTTATATTCGCTAGAAGTTCTAAACACGAATATACATTGGATTTTGGCAAGTTCTTTTTCAGCATTTATCTAGAACGTAGTCTGATGTTTTCCCCTTCATTCTGTTAATGTGACAAATTTCATAAACCTTAAACCATTCTCTCTTTGTTCCAAGCATGATGGATTTTTTTTTTTAATATTTAATTTATTTATATGAGAGAGAGAGGGACAGGGAGCACGAGCAGGGGCAGGGGCAGAGGGAGAAGCAGACTCCCCGCTGAGCAGGGAGCCCGATGGGAGGCTCAAGCCCAGGATCATGACCGGAGACAAAGACAGACCAGCTGAGCCACCCAGGTGCCCCCGTGATGGATTTACTTCATTTAACTCTGCTATAAAACCAAAGATTCCATTACAGCACAGAGACCATTATATCTCTAAAGGTCTTGAGAAAGTGGCAGGGCACATGCAAGACATGAAGTACATACAAACTGGAGGACTGGGTCAGTTCCTTTACCACATGTCACTGCACTGTCACTGAGGCACGCCTGTAAACTAACACCAGACTGAAACGTCCCACAGACTTGACAACTTCCAGGCATGCCTTCAAGTGCCGACCTTCCGGTCTGTAGACTTCGGTGTGGGGAAGATAACCATTCTTTGGAAGAATAAAAAGTTCACCCTTCTGAAATGTCACAGAAGAATTCTAAGGTCAAAACACAGCAGGTTGATTTCTCTTCATTTCCAGGGATAAAACTGATGCCTTACTCAAAACCACATTAAGCTTTCTAGTTTGACTCTCACCCCAACCTTTTGACCTCCTGCATTGATGTTCTTTCCATCAATTAAAGCTGATGGGGTCAGTTTGACTCGTGGTTGGAGGTTGGGGTATCACCCAGTCCAATCATGTTGGGATTATTTGCTTTAGGAGATAAAGGAGTTCTACAAGCCAGTGTGTAATTAGCAACAACATCAAAACAGGTGTTGGTGCCAGCTATGTGAGCAAGGCTCACTGGTGATCTGATCTTCTCATTTTAAGCCCCCGGTAGATACAACCTCCAAGTTCAGTGCCATCATTTACTTGAGGGTGTAGCTGGAGGTCTGCAGCCTGGTAATTCATGGTAAAAATATTCTGTGACTGTTTAGACTTAGCTCTGTGAAAACTCATCTGAGAGCCAGCAAGCCAACTTTCAAAGGCTAACACAGCTCAACCATAAATGTTTGATCCAGAAAAATCTTTATCAACATTACTGTCAAGATGGAAACAATCTTATTTATAGGGACTTCAATTTCCCACTCTTCTTTCCTGTATTCAGTACAAATATGGTATCAAGAGTCAGTTTCAACCCTTCAACCAACTTATTCTATAAAGACATTTCTGGCCCAAGAGTGCCGTCTCTTTCATTTTTGGTTGAAAAGAAGTTCCTAGTTACAGATCTTACATTTGGTCTCTAGGTTGTCTAATGCTTTGCCTATATCTGTGGAAGCATGACCGGAAGTAGAACATTCTACCCCACTACAAGATTGGGTTCTTAAATCTACTTATTATACCAAACCCAAATCCTCTGTTGAAGACATTCTTTGCAACCATTTATAGCTCCCAGTAAGTCAATGTGTTATGTGTATCTCCAGCCAGAGGACCTGTTTCCATTCTGCCAGGGCAACCCAAATTTTAAACCATTCTTGCCTTCCTGGAATAGCCCACTTTGGTCACAGCGTATTCACCAGACATTGTTGGATTTGTTTTGCTAATAGGTGGTTTAATTTTTTTTTAACATTTATGTTGTATTGGCCTATTATTTTCTTTTTTTTTTATAATGTTCTTGTCAGGTTTTGGTAGCAAGGTAACACTGGCCTTGGGAGACAAAGTGTAAAGTGTCTCACTTTTTCTCTCCTCTGGAAAAGTTAATGTACAATTGGCATTATTTATTTCTCAAATATTTGATAAAACTCACCAGCGAAGTCATCTGGATTTGGGTTTATTTATTTATTTTTATTTATTTATTTTTTTTTTTTAAGATTTTATTTATTTATTTGACAGAGATCACAAGCAGGCAGAGAGGCAGGCAGAGAGAGAGGAAGCAGGCCCCCCGCTGAGCAGAGAGCCCGATGCGGGGCTCGATCCCAGGACTCTGAGATCACGACCTGAGCTGAAGGCAGCGGCTCAACCCACTGAGCCACCCAGGCGCCCCTGGATTTGGGTTTATTTTTAATGGAAAGTTTAAAATTATGCATTCCATTTCTTCATTATTACAGGACTGTAGAGATTTTCTTGTGTCTGTTTAGGTAAACCGTGCTTTTCTAGAAAATTGTCAATTGGTAAAAAAAAAAATCTAGGTATTCACATTGGTTTTAATATCCTCACAATATTTCAAATATTTGTAGGATCTGTAACAGTGTCCCCTCTTCCATTTTTTTTTAAAGATTTTATTTATGCACTTGACAGAGAGAGAGAGAGCATGAGAGCACAAGCAGGGGAAGTGGGAGAGGGAGAAGCAAGTTCCCAACTGAGCAGGGAGGCTAATGGTGGGCTCGATCACAGGACCATGGATCATGACCTGAATCAAAGGCAGATGCTTACGTGACTGAGCCACCCAGGCACCCCATCCCCTCTCCCATTCTTGATAGGGGTTATTTCTATCTTTTTTCCCCTTGATCTCATTAGGGAATTAGTACTTTACAATTACAGTTACAATTACAATTACAATTAGGTACAGTTATTTTGAGGTCTGTGTCTGATTATCTAGATTCCATAAGTCTATTTTTGTTGTGTTTCCCACTTTGGTTATCTATCACAGTAACTTGTCTCTTTATAGACTTATGAATATTTTAAAAGAAATATTGGATATTGTATATGAAAAACTATCGGGAAAAATTGAAAAATTGAAGTTTAGGATGATAGTCTCTTTCAGTAGAGAGGATTTATGTTTTTCTTCTTGTTAATAGCAAAGAGTTCAAGCTATCCCAGATAACCTGAGTTCAGTCAAAGATTGGGATTATTTGAAGCCACTTTAAAAGGGTATTATGATCCTCCTCTTTGGTAGTCTCTGAACTCCAGCTTTTTCTCCTTAACTTCATGAATTTGTCACCCTCTGTTGCACTACTCAGCCTCTCAACCACCTCTTCTGGAAGCTCCAGAGACCCGAATGCAATGCCCATCTCCCTTCTTTCGTAAGATCTTGGGTCCCTGATTCTTCATTGACTTCTAAATTTCCTGATGCCTTCAAAGATTTTTAAAAAATAATTGTTCAGCTCTTCTAGTTCTTAGCAAAAGGATTAAGCTGAATTACTTAGATTACCCACAATCAGAAGGGGGAACTCCCAGAACAGAAGTCTTTAGGTATATATGAAAGGAATCAGAGTGAAGAAAAAGGCAGGCTACAAAATGAAATATTAGAAATCGTATGCATATGAACATACTATGGAGAACATAAACAGTACAAATGAAACATAGCTATAGCCTCTTAGTTGTCTTTGATACCTCTGTTATCTTCTATATATTATCTTCTGTATATTTTATCTCCTGTATATATTTACCCTATGACTAATCACCTCTCTACTTTTGATACACTTGCCTGGGAAATGTAATAAAATTTGTTATATAAACCCCAATTTTCAATTATTAATGAGAATACAGAAGAAATTGAGAGAGGAAAAAATAAATGATATATACTGCAGTTACTTAGGTAATAAAATAAGATTATAAGATGCAAATGGTCAATCAATTATTAGGGACAAAATAATTGCCATTCAAAACATTAATTGATAAGAAGATGTGAGAATAGTAAAGATTTAAAATATAAAAATTAGGAAAAATTTATGGTTACTGTAAGGGTGGGAGAAAAAAGCCAAACTAAGAGCAAAATAGTGTTAATAAAACAAAAGCACAGTAGCATTTGAAAAAAAGAAAAAGAAAAAAAGAAAGCAATCTTCAAAGAAGCTTTATCACCAACAAAAATAATAGAAAATAAAGTAGTGGTAAAATAGAAATTAAGGAAATAAAATTGCTTAAACAGAAAACTTCAAGTATCAACTCTTGTTGAAAAATCAATTTTCCATAGTTAATTTATTATTTTCTGCCTCAATAGTTACAATGCATGTCACATATTTCAAGACTTTTTGTTACTTTTGGATTTATCAACAGTTTTTTAGGATTACTACTTTGAACATAGTCTTTATTGAACAGATGGAAATGTCAAATGTGTATGGAAACAGGAAGAATCTACATAGACCCAGTTGATCCTGAGCAAAGCTTCTGGAATAAATTCCTGGTATAATTTGTGTTTTCTTGTATTGGCTTCTTTTTCTTAAAAATCTACCTACAAAAGGATTCCAAGGAAGTGATTAAACAATGACTTTAAAGGAAAGTTGCACCAATTTAGGACCATAGTTCCAACTCAAAAGATTGCATTTATAAATGCAGGAGAGGAAAGGAAACAGAATTGTTGAGGATGAGGGATGAGAAGCAGTTCAACAAATATTTTAGCTTGAAGTCATTTCTGGGTTATTAGGACAAGAAAGTGTACTGAATGGGGTCGAAAGCCAAACTAGCCAACCAAGGTTAGGACCTAAGAGCTTCACGATGAGTTGACTTGAGAATGAAAGGGAACACCAACCACAGCACTGCAGGTGCTCAAGCCTGGCACATTCTAAAACATTCTAGAAGTCAACATGGAGCACATGATGCTAGATAGACATGAGGACATTCAGCTCTTTTAGTCTTGCTTTTGTTTTTTATTTGTTTGTTTGTTTGTTTAAGATTTTATTTATTTATTTGACAGACAGAGATCGCAAGTAGGCAGAGAGGCAGGCAGAGAGAGAGAAGGAAGCAGGCTCCCCGCTGAGCAGAGAGCCTGATGTGGGGCTTGATCCCAGGACCCCAAGATCATGACCTGAGCTGAAGGCAGAGGCTTAACCCACTGAGCCACCCTGGTGCCCTAGTCTTGCTTTTGTAACTGAAGAACAACTTGATAATAGGAAGATCATATTAGAGAACACAGAGTAACACAGAACACAAATCTGGTGTTGAAAAACTGAGAACTATGTCCGGAAAAACTTCGCACAAGCCATCAAAACATGAGGTCAGAATATGAGTCAACCTGCAATTGCACTACTGGGTATTTACCCTAAAGATACAGATGTAGTGAAAAGAAGGGCCATCTGTACCCCAATGTTTATAGCAGCAATGGCCACGGTCGCCAAACTGTGGAAAGAACCAAGACGCCCTTCAACGGACGAATGGAGAAGGAAGATGTGGTCTGTATACACTATGGAGTATTATGCCTCCATCAGAAAGGATGAATACCCAACTTTTGTATCAACATGGATGGGACTGGAAGAGATTATGCTGAGTGAAATAAGTCAAGCAGATAGAGTCAATTATCATATGGTTTCACTTATTTGTGGAGCAGAAGCAATAACACGGAGGACGTGGGGAGATGGAGAGGAGAAGGGAGTTGAGGGAAATTGGAGGGGGAGATGAACCATGAGAGACTATGGACTCTGAAAAACAATCTGAGGGTTTTGAAGGGGTGGGGGTGGGAGGTTGGGTGAGCCTGGTGGTGGGTATTATGGAGGGCACGGATTGCATGGAGCCCTGGGTGTGGTGCATAAACCATGAATTCTGTTACACTGAAAAGAAATTTAAAAAAAAAAAGAATATAAGTCAAAATACAAAGACTGCACTCTCAAAATAGGATATATGTCTCTTAACCTGAATATCTGACTCAGGATGTTTCCTCTATGGGTTTCTTTTCACTTATTATTATGAAAAGGTTTGAAGAAACCATCCACTGTAGTGCCCCAGAAATTTTCCTCTTGTTTTTGAGTTATCCTGAGTTGTTTTCAGTTGTATCAAAGAATGGTATGAAATCCTCAAACAAATGAATTAATAGTTTTGGTTTTTTTTTAAGATTTTTATTTACTTGAGAAAGAGAGAGAACACAAGCAGGGGGAGCAGCAGAGGAAGAGGAGGAGGCAAGTTCCCCGCTGAGCTGGGGGCCCGAGGCAGGGGTCAACCCCAGGACCCTGGGATCATGACCTGACCCAAAGGCAGATGCTCAACCGACTGAGCCACTCAGGCATCTCAAATGAATGAACTGCTTTAATTACAAGCTAAATATATACCAGAAGGGATTTAGGGAGATCGCATGGAGTGTTATAAAACAAAATAATGCAAGAGTGTTGGGTCCGTAATCAAAGGAACGAGACTGATACAAAGCGAAGGTCAAGCAAAGCTTTATTTCGTGCCAAACATCGAGAATGCGACCGGTCAGGGCCGTCTCTTACAAAGAGGGGACCCTTCCCCGCCTCACAGACTAACTTTTATAGAGCAAAGGCCATGTGGTAGAGCCTGGCTACACACAGGTGGCCAATGAGATTACAATTTACCCTAGTAGATATTTGAACTAGCCTATCACTTTGGTCAGAATTGGGGCCCAAAAGGCGGGGCCCACTCTCCCCAGTAGCTAGGGAGACAGTATGCGTGCTCCACTCATTGGATGTCTCCACCTGGCCTGACCTGCCCTTGTATCTGGGCTTTGCAAGTAAGTTCCTCTGGGAGGGGCAGGGTCAATCTAAGTTTACTGCATAAACAACAAAATGACTCCCTCTGGCTAAGTAGGCCAAGAGTCCATTCTTTCTAAAAAGTGTGGTAACCTTTGTATTATGTGGAGTCTATCTAAAAACACTAGTTTCCACACATGTGTCTTAAAGTGATCTGAAGCTACAAAATATAAAAAACCAATGAACTGAGCAAACAAGTCTTGCTTTAGGGATACAGAATAAAAACAATTGATGGATTTATGCCTTTTTTTTTTTTAAAGATTTTATTTATTTGTCAGAGAGAGAGAGCACAAGCAGAGGGAACAGCAGGCAGAGGGAGAGGGAGGCTCCCCACCAAGCAAGGAGTCCGATGTGGGATTTGGCCCTAGGACCCTGGGATCATGACCTGAGCTGAAGGCAGACGCTTAACCGACTGAGCCACCCAGGATTCCCGGATTTATGCTTTTCGCTTTTCACTGCATTGAGTTATGTACCACTTGTAAAACTATTGTCTCTCCAGTTCTGACTTAGGTCCTGTGTTCTGCTTTGTAATGCTGGGGTTGAGGCTGTACCCACAATTATCCTGTGCCCTCGGCCTCCCTCTTGGAGTGTCAGTAAGGAGCACTTGAGAAAGACTAGGAAGCAGGAGGAAGGAAAGGGACCTACTCCTTTTGGTAGCTTCCTGTTCTAGTTGGCATCAGAAACCTTGCTTCATTCCCCTCTAAGCCGTACTTTGTTCCAAAGGGAGCAGTCTACTGTCCTCCTAACCTTTGAAGCCCCTGCCTCATTGTCCCTTCAGAGAGGCCACCACTAGCAGCTGATGTCTTGTCCTCAGAGCGGTAGGTTTCTGCTCTGTGGGCCTTCTCTTTAAGCTTCTACATTTTCAACATGCCAACATCTTCCCTTTGTTGGAACCCCGGGGGGGGGAGGGGGGAGTGTCACTGCTTCCTGTAGTTGCTAATTCAGTCTATGAAATGTGATACCTGCATGTTCTTTCACCTCGTCAACTACTCTAATGGGTAGAATAACGGTCTCCCTAAAGACAACTGCAGCCGAACCCCCAAAACCTGTGAATATGTTACCTCACATGGCCAAAGGAATTTAGCAGTTAAGGATCTTGAGATGGGAAGATTATCCTGGATTATCTGCAGGGGCCCAGCATCATCACAAGGGGTCTTATGAGAAGGAGGCAGAGGGTCCAAGTCAGAAAAGTGGGTGTGACAATGGAAGCAGAAGTTGCAAGGATGGAAGGGCCGCTGAGACAAGAAATGCTCGTGGTCTCTGGAAGCAGGGATCAGCAGGTAGGCACAGATCCATGGGAGCCTCCAAAAGGAACACAGTTCTGCCAACACCTTGATTTTAGCCCAGTGAAAATGTTTGGACTTCTGACCTCCAGAATGGTAAAGTAGCAAATATGTGTTGTCTCCAGCCACTCCATGGGAGGTAATTTGTTGATGGTGGTAATAGAAACTTACTCTGTTAGATCGACTGCTGTGCTGCATATCTCCTCACTTCACCCCAACTGAGTCAAGTAGAACTGCAGCTCTAGGTCTGTATTATTAACAGCGTAAGTGCCGCTCAGTTATTTCATTTGATTATTTATTTTGTTAGAATCATCAGGTCTCAATAATCCTCCCCAAGGTTCCCAGGTGCTTGTGACAACATACTGAGCACTCAATGTTTTAAAAATAGTCTTCCTATTTGCAAAATGTTGTCCTTCCTCGCAAGCCAACTTCAGATTATAGAATAGAATGTGAAAACATATGAGCTACATTAGAAATGAAAACAAAAGACACTGGCCAGTTTGTCAGGTTGTTGTGAACATTGGGAAAAACCAGTGCGAAAGCTGTGGCACTCATTATGGTGAAGCAGATGGGAAGCCCATCTTCCCATTATGGGAAGCAGAGAAAACCTGGATGCTGAGAGCAGCGGTCTGGCTGATGTGGAAATGAGTGAAAATCAGTCATCTGGACCTGAAGGTATCCAGAAACTAGAAGTCCAAGAAGACTGGGAGATGGTGTCAAGTGCAAACTCAAGGAATGTAGCAAAGGTATGAAGTCGTAGTGGCACAACAGCACTTCTGGTAGTTGAACCGGAGCCAACATTCAGGAAATGCCCAGTGGACTAGAAACAAGGCTGCCATTATGGTTGGTAGTGGACAAATAGAGTTCATAGTCTGGGGTATCTACAAAGGCAGTAACAAACAAGGAGATCCACAAAAGGGTTTCTTTGCTTTATTTTGTTTTATTTATTTACTTGAAATAGAGAGAGAGAGAAGCAGACTCCCCACTGAGCAGGGAACCTGCTGACATGGGGTTCGATCCCAGGACTCTGGGATCATGACCTGAGCTGAAGGCAGACGCTTAATTGACTGAGCCACCCAGGTGTCCCCACAAAAGGGCCACCTGTAAAGGGATTTGATTCCTAGTTCTCAAAGCAGATATGTGGATATGTGTCGTTTTGACTCTGATTTCTGTAACATCTACTGCTCCGTGTGAAAATATGCAAGGACTTCAAGTCAATTTAGTGTTAAGTACATATACATAAAATATATTTAATGTATGATATATGTAATGTATTTATACATATTTCTACAAATGCATATGTTTTATAAATTTTTTACTTAATATTTTAAAAAAGATTTTATTTATTTGACAGAGAGACACAGCGAGAAAGGGAACACAAGCAGGGGGAGTGGAAGAGGGAGAAGAAGGCTTCCCGCTGAGCAGGAAGCTCAATGTGGGGCTCAATCCCAGGACCCTGGGATCGTGACCTGAACCAAAGGCAGATGCTTAACAACTGAGCCACTCAGGCCCCCCTACTTAATATTATGTTTATATCTGTATAAGTATAGATATAAAGAGATTTATTTTAAGGAATCGGAGCATGTAAATATGGAGGCTGGGAAGTTCAAAATCTGCAGAAGGAGCCACAGCCCTGAGACTCAGGAAGAGATGATGCAGCAGTTCAAGTCCAAAGACTACTTGCTGGTAGAACTCCTTGCTTAAGACCTTCAACTGACTGGATGAAGCCCACCTACCTTATGGAGGTCAATCTGCTTTACTCAGAGTCCACTGATTCAGATGTAAATATCATCCAAAAACACCCTCATAGAAACATCCAGATAGGGATGCCTGGGTGGCTCAGTTGGTTAGGCATCTGCCTTTGGCTAAGGTCATGATCTCAGGGTCCTAAGACTGAGCCTGCTTCTCCCTCTGCCAGCTGCTCTCCCTGCTTGTGCTCTCTCTCTGACAAATAAATAATAAATTAAAAAAAGGAAAAGAAACATCCAAATTAATGTTTCATCGCCTAGCTGGACATCATGGCCCAGTCCAGTTAATATTTAAAATAAACCACAAAATTTACCTATATCCTGATGATATTAGAACAACTTGAGAACTAAGTTATGTAGTGCACTCTTCAAATGCAGGATCCAGGTTAAACAAACCAAACTGATTTTGTTCCAAGGTTTTTAAAAAAGCACAATTAGGGACGCCTGGGTGGCTCAGTTGGTTGAGCGGCTGCCTTCAGCTCAGGTCATGATCCCAGCGTCCTGGGATCGAGTCCCACATCAGGCTCCTTGCTTGGCAGGGAGCCTGCTTCTCCCTCTGCCTCTGCCTACCACTCTGTCTCCCTGTGCTCGCTCGCTCACTCTCTCTCTCTCTCTCTCTAACAAATAAATAAATAAAATCTTTAAAAAAAAAAAGCACAATTATAGTACAACATCACATATTTAAAAAGAAGTAATCTGAGAAAATGTTCTTATATAATGTAATGACAAAAAGAGAAATAATCATCTCCCTTTAAGGGAGGACTAAGGAACAAAAGTTTCTATAACACATGTTTCTTTTTTTTTATTACTAAAGAAAAAGAAACTATATAAAACATAAGACTACCAATTATAATAGCAAGGCATATTGAAAGAAGTGAGAAGTGACACTTCATAACTAAAAGAAACAATAACCCTGAGACTTCTGATCGCTTTCTACTTCTTTGGGGGTCGCTTAGTCATTGGGTAAAGTAGGGTTACACATCCCGACAGCCCCTGAAGGTATTACAGCTCCAGAGCACACAATGATAATTAAGAAAAATAACTGAGTTACTAAATTGGCTTATATTCAGTACAATGCTGAATCTATAAGAAAGACTAGATACCGAATCGACACAGCCCACTGAGTGCCTGTTTCTACCGCCCACCCAAAATGTCCAGAACAAAAGACCTTAAAACATTAAAAGAATGAGTGAAACAAAGATTAAAAAAAAAAAGCAGCAGCACAATCAGAAAGCTTCAAACTTTGAGAAAATTCACAAATGATAAAAAGCACATAGGATCCTATTAATGGAGAAAACCCTAATCCAAAACACACGTAGGAGAAGATAGCTATGGTGTCAAGGGTAACTCTGGCAGAATGTCAAGCTCCGGGTAAAGGGAAGAAGGAGCAGAAGTGACTAAATCAATGAGCGACTTGGCTACTTGAGTGGCCAAGGAAGGCGGATTCCTTCTCCTTGCCCTTCTCTTGTGGAGGGAGGACATCAGCAGAGGTCAGCGCCAGAGGCAGCAGGGCTGGCCAGGCGGAGTGGACCCCGGCTAATGTCCCCAGAGAGATCTGAGAAGTGCCTTAGATGTCCAAGTGGGGACTGTCAACTAGGCAGGTGTGAGTGTGGTTCTGGAACTTGGGGAAACGTAGGGACTGGAGAGCCCAGGTTGGCGTCATCCCACCGGGACAGTATTTGAAGCCAGGAGACTGTGTGAGATGACCTAGGGAAAGAAGGCACAGAAAGAAGAGAAGGGGCCCCGGGATTGAGCCCCAGGACACCCCAACCTGTGGAGGACAGGCTTCGTCTATGTGACACCGGAACAACCAGTGAGAGAAATTAGTTTACATTTGTGAACAAGTAATTGAAGGGGGGCATTGGGGGCGACGTGGAAGGGGGCTTGCCCACCTGGGACAGAGCTGAGACACATTCTAGTCCCCTTACCAAATCCAGGCCAGTCAGGGCTGACTGGGAGCTCTGCCACACGAGTACATGGTAAATGTCTATTTAATGAGGAAACGTGTACATCTATAAATAAACTTCCCATTGTTTGGGGAGAATTTAGACCAAATTTCTCCCTGCTGTTAAGCATTTTCTTCACTCACCCCTCATGCTTCCTCTCCATTTATCTCCCTTGGCAGGTTCAAAGGCTTTTATTTATTTATTTGTTTGTTTGTTTGTTTGTTTAAGGTGAGGAGAGGCTGAGGGAGGGGCAAAGAGAATCTTAAAGGGACTCTTCGCTGAGCAGGGAGCCCTGGCAGGGCTTGATCTCATGACCCTGAGATCAGGACCTGGGCTGAAACCAAATCAGAAGCTTAACCAACTCTACCATCCACACACCCCCCAAAGACTTTTAAATAAAAAGGGACATCCTTGGGGCACCTGACTGGCTCAGTCAGTAGAGCGTCTGCCTTCGGCTCAGGTCGTGATCTCAGGGTCCTGGGACTGAGCTCCACATTGGGCTCTCTGCTCAGCAGCAAGGCACGTCTGCTTCTCCCTCTCTGTGATCTCTCTCACTTTTGGTCTCTCTCAAATAAATAAATAAATAAATAAATAAAATCTTATTAAAAAAAGGGACATCTTTCCTTTTTACCTACCTCAACAGTAAATTAGCATTTTGTCATTTTATTTCTAATGTTCCAACTGTACTATTTCATTTTTCCATGAAGACCTTTTCATGAAAAATAGCGGATGAGGAAATATTCCCTGATAGATCCTTCCAAAGATGGAAGACAAGTGCCTGAGAATAAGAGCCAGGACTACATCAAACTGCTCCTCTTTCCCAAATAGAGATTTGACCTCCGTGCTGACCACTGAGTGTGATTCCATTAAAGGAACCAGTCAGTTTCCTTGTACTGTGGCAATACATCCTCTTAGAATTCTAGTGTCTGTTTAGATGACAATGGGGTAGAGTGCCTGACCATTAGCCCTAGTTCATGGGAGCACCTATCCCTGCAAAAAGGAGGACAGAAACAGACAAGAAATCTATGCACAAGAAAAAAAAAATGTTGTGAAATATTTCTATGCCAATAAATGTAACTCTACCTTATAATTTTTTTCTGACTTCAGAGATTTCCATTTTATAAATTTGTAACTCACTTAACCCAATCTATATTCTTGGACATTGAATTTTTTTCTTACCATAAACATCTGTTGTACACAGTTTTAAACTGCAGTCTGGCTATTTCTTGAGAGAGAAATTCTTAGAAGAGAGGTTGGTGGATTACATGATATGCTTTTAATGGATTTTTGACATGTACTACCAAAGTGCTCTTCGGAATTGTCATAAAACATACATACCCACTCCCACTATCAGTGACCCCTTTTCCTATACCATTGCTAACTTAGGCATTACCATTCTTTGAAATCTCTGTCAATTATTTGACAAAGCAGCTTATTGTGGTTTAAATTTACATTTCTTTGCCTACGTTTTTTACATTTTTTTCAAGTCCAGTTTATTAAGCTGTTAAAGATGCCAACAGGAAAAATGCAACCTCACGTTGCTGCTTTTTCCCAGGGTGACTTGTCCGGTAGCAGGCTTTCACAAGTGTCTTGGGACTCAGATATGTAGGTGGTCCCACAGCAAGAGTGGGGTAGGCTGAGAAATCTGACCCTGTTTCCCAACCCTTTGGTGCTTGCACTGAAACAATGGTCTTTCACAAGACAGCAGAATAGTGTCTTTAGGCTGGGGAAATATGTACCTCTTTTAAACAGAGTTCACCTAATGATGCAAGACTTTTGCAAAAGTTGGGGCGGGATTGGAGGAAAAACAAAAACAAACAAACAAACAAAAAACCCTGCAGAGAAATGAGAACGTGAAACTGCCAACTTCACAGCTTCATGAAAAGCAGTTCCAGCAGCAAGAAGCCCTTTACTTTCTGGGCCAAAGACAGGTCAAGAGCCTACTCTTCACACATCTCCTCTAACCATTTAGTAGGAAACGTTATAACTCTAAGATGATTAAAAGGCTTCTTCCGTAGTCCTGCAGTTTGGGTTGGGGGTTTTTTCTCGCTGTCTCTGTTACTGATGTCAAGGGCTGTGAGCTTTGGCTTCCCCACTGTCAGGCACCCAGGCTTGCTTAGGTCAGTTGCAAAATGGGTTGAAGGCTTTTGAGGATAACCAACGATAGCCTGTCCTGGCTACGAAAATCATAAAGTGACATTTTATCACACAGTCCATGAAGTGCTTGGGTTTTCTCTGTAAAAACAGAAATTGTTACTTTTCCTTTAAAAAGGGAGAAAAAGACCTACTTCCAATTCAAGCAGCATATTGACTATTGCAGAAGAGCGAACGCTTTTTGGAATGAATTGCTTGCATGGGGCAAGGAAATGCGGGCAAAATGCTGTTGAAATTGAGAAAAAAAAACTACTGAAAGGTGGAAAAAGTCTGGCAAAGCATTCAAACCATAAGGAAGCACTTCACTTACAACAAAAATGCACTTTAGCCAGCAGTGTTTAATGGCATCCCCATGCGATGTCTTCTCCCCAGCACTGGCTCCATGAATGCCCCCCTTCGGACCCTCCAACAACCCAGCAGGGACAGCCCCTCAGGACACAGGCTAAAGCCTGCATCTTAGAGCCAGGAGGGACCTCGGAATGCACCTAGTACAAATTCCTTGGAGGCTAATAGCTAGCCCAGAGGAGATACCCTGGACATCTAGCCAGGCCATTGTCCTTCTGAGATGCTCTCCTTCCGTCCACACCTGGTGCCTCTCAAAACCCCTCTCTGATCAGCTGCTCCTCTGTGGGAGTGGCAAGCATTCCTCATACATGCTAAAATGCAGGTACAGATGAAATATAGGATGTCTGGGATTTCCAAGGATGGCAAGACCTCATTGGGGACATAGATGAAGCCAAGTTGGCTATGAGTTGGTCATTGTTCAAGCTGATCACGGATGCATGGAGTTTACTATACTAGGTTTCACCTGTGTTTGAAAATGTTCATAATAAAATACTTCTTAAAAATAATGAGATAGTTAAAAAAAAAAAAGGAACAAAGAAAGACTCTCTGGAACTCAGGGTGTGAGGAGCTAGGAGTTTCCTACAGAGCATAGGTCTGGTGTCCTACTCATGGCTTTTGGTCAATAACTATGGACAATAGTGATAATGATCAGAACGATGACATGTGAGAAGATGGGTACGGAGAAGCTCTATCCTCTAACAGGTGCTTTAGCTGATTCAAAGTAGGTGGCCCGAGGACCGCAGACTGAGAAACCCTTCAGTCATGAGTTATAGAACATGGTCTGATTTCTAACTTCCAATGGGCCAAATTTCCTTTATTCTAGCAAGGCCACTCTAATGGTAGGATGTGGGCAATTAACTCAATTTATCTCAATAGTCCAAAGGATCTAAAAATGTGATGATAGGTAAGTACTTCCTAAATACTACATACTTCATTACTCTCCCCCCGCCGCAACATATTTATTGACAGAATAGCCTTCCATAGTTCTTAAAAATTTGTGTATCAGACTAAAAAAACACCACTGGCTAGCAACCATTTTATCACGAGATTTAGTAAAAAAGAAACTATTAATTATTGAGAAAAAAATAGGAAAATACTGAAAGTTCTTAGTATTCATAAAGGTATTTGATTTAAGGAATTTCTAAAACCATTTATTAGAAGAAAATATTAATACGCTAGCACTTCTTTGGCAGTTCTATGGAGACAGTCAGGTTCTGGGGAAGAGATAAACCAACAGTATTCCCCTCGAGAACACAATTGCTAATTTTGGATCAAGTTGTGTAATCAGTGAGTTATTTAAGAACAGGGTTATAGGAAAATAGGATCTCTCATACCTTGTTTTAGGACTGCAGAATGCCACAACCCCAGTGGAAGGAAATTTAGCATATCTATCAAAATTACAGATGCGTGTGCCATTTGACTCAGTAATCCTCTAGACACAACTTCACTTCACACACTTAAATGTTAACAGCCTTGCCCCACTTATTGTAACAGCAAACAACCGGAATAACCCAATTGCCCATCAGCAGCAGAGTGGTTAAATAGGTCATACTCATACAAACAATGGAAGCCATGCAGCTGCTAAATAAATAAGAAAGAGAGGGAGGGAGAAAGGGAGGGAGGGAAGGAAGGAAGGAAGGAAGGAAGGAAGGAAGGAAGGAAGGAAGGAGTAGACCACCTCTATTCCTGTTATAGAGAAGTCTCCAAATCACGGAGAAAAGCAAGATGCTGAAAAGAAGGGAAAATAGGAATATATATTCTTATTTGCTTAATTCTGCATAAAGAAAAGTTTGAAGGAAGTAGTGAAAGTAGTTATAGATAGGGTAACCATATTATTTTTTGTCTAAATGGGATAGTTCTGAGAGGGAAAGGGATCACTGTTAATATTTATACCAAGATAGTAGGTACAACTAGAAACTGTCCTAGACAAACCAGTCTATAGGGTCACTCTATCCAACCCAACCTACCTAGTGGAGGCGTGGGGAGGAGATGGGGCATGGGGAATAGAGTAACCCAGGACAGGTGGAAGTAAGACTTCACAAAGTACCCGTTGTGCCATCGCTTTGACTTTGGAATCATGCCTATATGTTACCTATTGGAAAAAATGAGAAATAAGATTAAGAAAATATTTGTGAATACCACAATCACTGTAAAGTTGACTCCTGGATTTTAATGGTCTTTATGGTAAATAAGCATTTAATGATATATCAACTCCCTATTGGTGGTGTTTGAAGATAAGACTGGGCAAGCGTGAACACACCTATGTTCTCACAGGTGAATTTTCCAATTAAGAGTGGAGGATATTCAACCTTCATTTATTCAGCCATCCATTCAGGTTTTCATTCAGCTTTCCACCAGTATTAATTGAACACCTTTTATGTGCTGGGCTAAGTGCTGAGGCAGGATAGATTCTGACTTCTTCATGGAGCTCTGGGTCTAGAAGAGGCTACAGAAAGCCCACAGGACATAAGAACAGCATAACAAAGTGCAGTGGCCACCAAAATAGCAAAGCTGTGGGCTCATGAGCTTCCCTGAGGACATCCCCAACCTGCTGAATAAGTAAGTGAAAGAATGAATGAGTAAAGGCAATGACATAAAATGACCTCTTCTCTCTCTTCCAAACCTGCGAATTGCTTGTTGTATGACACATAGAGCTACTAGTATCTTGGAAGAACAAAAATGGCAAAGTCAAATTGTTCTCTTTGGTTGTCAAGAGGGTTTGGTAATATAGAATAGTCCAGAATTCTGGGTCCTTGCCTTGGCTTTCTGTGAGACTTTAGAGAAGGTAGTAAGACTGTCTAAATTTCAGAAAATATAAAATAATGGTGTCTGGCAAGTTGCTATCTGTAGATTCATAATTCTCTGAATCTGATTTGCAGATTTGTATCTCTATATTTCCCTCCACCTCAATAGCAGACATGTCATTTTCCCCTTTCAGGACGTGCTCAGGACATGCTGTTCCCTCTGTTTGGAATGGCCTTGCTCTTAGCCTTCCCAATGCCAGCTCCTCCTCATCTGTTAGATCTTATTTTCCCCTTTTCAAAAGGGGCTTTCCCTACTCTCTCTCAAGTCAATGTTCTTATTATTTTCTGTTTCCTTCACAGTTCTTACCATATTTTCCAGGTATTTTATCTGAAACTATAAGTTTTGTAAAGCAGGAATGGTATCTCTCTTTTATCCCTAGGGTCTAGCCCCTGAGAAGTGGAACGTTCTCATAAGATATGTTGAATGAATTGGTTACAAAGTCCTTTCATTCGGTCGTATTCCAATTTCCTGAGTTGAGTGGGAGGTGGCGTAGATTGCTTCATAAGACTGTCATTTCCAGCTTAAACACAGCTGTGACTTGTCCAGACTCACGTGCTCCCCCGCCACATACACTGTGGGGGGAAGAAGGGTGCCCACGTTTGTGCTGTTGAAACACTTAAGCGATTGCACACTGCGGTGCAGGTTTTGGAGGTTGTTAATCTTGTTCCAAATCTGGCTATTTCTGAAACGTAGCTCCCACAGGACACCAGCTCTTTTGTCTGGAAATAATTTTTTGCAAAAGCGATAATTATTTATAGCAGTTTACACAACTGACGTGTAATTCTGCTGGGACAAAAGTAGCAGGGCTGACAAGAAGCCTGCCAATTATGAATTATTTTGGGCCCCTTGGCACAAATCTATTCTCTAAGACAGACCAAAAATTATCTTCCTCTGGGCCTCTTCCTTTCCATGGTAATTTTTTCCCTCCATTCCTGCTTTTACATTGAACTTAAGAGGCTACAGTTAGCTTAATTTAGTAGTTACCACTGAGGGCATGTCACCCTACTCCACCACTGACTCATCTCTCCATTCATTTTATCAGTGACATCAGGCCAGGCTAGAAATAAATGCTGAGGAAAAGCCAGCTAAGGGGAATATACGAGTTTTTAATTGGGCTCTGAGAATGAATAGTTATTTTGAAAACATTTTCATGGTCTCCAATGAATCACATGTTCTCTCCTCTTGCCTTCCCCAGATGTCTAGATCTCTGAGAACACCCCAGAACAATGAAAGATGAGTGGCAAAAGGGCTTGCATTCTAGAATCTAGACTGAGTGTGGAGGAAGAGGCAATCTTCTTTCCTACTGTGTTGGGTATAGTTGGTGAGAGAAAGGGGAGAGTCAAGAATGGCTCCAAGGTTGGGGGCCTGAGAAAATGGAAGGATAGACTTCCTGTCAACTACAAGGTAACAAGTTCAGTTCAAGCTGGTTATTAGACCCCCAAGGGGAGATGCCAGAGTGCTTGCTTGGAGGACAGGCGTGTAGGGACCTTCTCAGATATCCACAGCCTGGCACTTGTCAGTATGGCACAGCTACCAATGGTATCCCTGCTCCTCTCCCCAAATGAACCATAGTGTTGGCTTCCCCTCCTCCCACTGACTCCTGCTTCTAAGAGTTCTTTGGTATTTTTCCTCTTTCCCGGAAAGTCAACTCAACCACCCTTCAGTTTTCAGTCATTCAACGAACATTTACTCTGAGCCAGAGATTGCCTAGGATGAAGATGGATGGGTCCCCTGTGCCTTGTGGGAGCCTTTCCCTTTATCTGCACCATCTCCTCTGATCTCAACCACAGACTGAGCCCCAGCTACCTCGAGCCCTCCTTCTCACCCTGGTCACATATAGTCCTGACTATTATTCAACAATGTGGGATGAATATATTGCTCCCTAGTGAAGATGGAAGCCGTCTGCCTCGAGCACGTGGTGCGCATTCAGCGACTCCTTGTGGGATGGTATTCTCAACTCTCATTTATTTGTTTGGTCTCCAGAGCCTCACTCTTTGGATGCATCTGCAGAGCCAGTCCAAGCTCCCCCGACCTAAGGGTCTCCCAGACTGGTAAAGGAACAAGAAGGAGGAGAGAAAGGTGATGAGGGAAGGGAGGGTCTAAGTTGTCAGCATTGGACTCTTGACTTTCATCTGATGGGCTTTGACTCTTCTGTTCCAGCACAAAGCCCTACCCACCCTGAGCCAAGTTCATTAGCACTTCTCTGAGAAGGGGGCTGCATGGTGTCAAGTAAACAGCATGGGCTTTGCTGTCAGGACAACCTGGGCTTGAATTCTGCTCTGCTACCTGCAGGCTGGCAACATTACCCAAGACACTTAGCTTCTACAATCCTCCTCTTACTCACTTCTGCAATAACATACCCTTCCTCCAAGGTTTTTGTGAGAATAAATATATATATATAAAGCAGATAGCCCAGTGCCAGATATATAGACCTGCCCAGGAAATAAATACCATCTTCTCTGAAAGGGCCCACCGGGACCTTCTCCAATTCCTGGGCTGGACCATGCCAGTGTTAGTATGTCAGTTCCTTGCCTGTTGGCTTTGGCCAATTCCAGAAGGCAATGTCCCGACAACTCTCAGAAGGGAGTCCAGCTTGAACTACCTGACCCACAGGGGTAGACAGCCAATGAGTCCCCAGGAGAACTAGAGAGAGAGAGAGAGAGTCCATATGGGGGAATCACAATGGAGTTATGGGGAGTCCATGTGAAGGTCATTCATTCTCTTCTCTTGAATCTCACAACAACTTCCCTGACTCCTAGTTTGGTAGGACTTGATCCCAATAGTTTTGGGTCCAGGAGTAGTGAGAGGAATTTTAGACTTTCTCTGGTGCTTTGAGAGAGTGAGTGAGATTGGACATAGGTGATGAAGTGTTTCTGGAACAGTAAAATTAGTCACGAGGCCTGGTCTACGCAGGCCAAATCAAGTGGAGTACTCTGAGAAAGAAGGAAGGGATTGTGGGCTTACATTACAGGGCAATGATTCTCTGCAGCTTCCTTCAGTGCATTTGCAAAGCCAAGACTCCATTTAATCCTTATCCCTTTCTGGGGTTTTGGCCCCAGGTCATAGATGAGGACATTGCTTGGAGCAATTGCAAGGACAGATTCCTGCTCAAAACCCAGGTCTTCTGTTCCCAAGACCAGTTTTCTTCTCCCTCCTCCATCCTGCCTCAGATATGGGTCTCAATTACCCTCTTCCTGCACAACAAGTGTACACGACAATCATCTGGTTAAATCCTCACATTTTATGCCCAGCTTGACTTTTTAAAAGGATGACATGATACATTCTTAAAGTACCCATTTTCCTGTGATTTGTGTGGAACTTGAATCTTGGCCATGGAAGTATCTATCTGAGGGCGATGACCCTTTGCTCGAGCTGTCCCTTATGTAATCACCAAATCTGGGTAAATACAACTGCTTTTCCCAAACTAGCAGGAGCAAGTCGGAAGCTCATCTCTTTACCCTTTCTTTCATTTGTGGTTTTTAGGTACAAGGGTGAAAAGTCTCCAGCTCTGCAGAATTGCTAACAGATAAATATTTAATAGAAAAGAGCACTGGGCTCAAAGTCAAGGCAACATTCTGCCTGGTCAGCAGCCCTCACCTTTGTCCCTGTACTATCCTCTTTAAACACCCCAAATCTGCAGACTCAACTTCAGTCTGGCCTCGGGGGCCAGTCCTGTCCACAGCCCGGTGGGTTTAGCCCAACACTGACTCCCTTTTCTGGCTCCTGCCTTGTATGCTCTTTCTTTACTTCCTAAAATGAACCCCATCTTTCACTGGATCTTTGGGTTCCTGCCCTGTTTCTTAAGCTTGAATATCCATGTTTGTTTCTTGTCAACCATGTCAGTCCCTGTGGGACTGAGTTTCTGAGTGTCTAGTGCCAGAAGTCCTACCAGAGACAGGACACCTGTTCCTGAAAACAGCCCAGTACCTGGGACCTGCTCACTGCCATCAGGGCACCGAACACCATCTGGCCTCAAGGTCTCCCAGCATCACCTGTTCCCAACTTGTCCTTGGGTTCCAACAGCTGCTGTGTAGCCACAACTTTCAGAAACCTCATTGTTCGCGAGACCGCACCTGCTCTTAGCAAAGCTCTCTCAGTGTGTTCACCAGCTCCCTGTCCCATTCTGGTAGGTACACTTAGTCCCAGGTTCTGATCCTCGTGGTCTGTCCCATATGAAAAGGAAATAGCTCATGCAAGGCACATCCTAAGACAGAGAGGTGCAGAGAAATGGTTCGGGTCTGGCCTTTCTACCAATTAGCTTGGTGGCCCCAGGCAAGTCAAGTGACCTCCCTTGGTCTCCTCTCTTAACCTCAGAATGCTGAGTACTGAAAGTGCTAAATGTGTGTGTGGTGCAGAGAGGGGGGTCTAGAACTTTAGTAGATTGCTGGCAATTTGAGGATTCTGTGACCTCCACATTTACATAATTAATTTATATGATGAATAAGACGGAAGGCCATTGTGCTCAATACACAAACACAGGCCATGGTGGTTAACTGTATATGTCAACTTGGCTAGGCTTAGAAATGCCCAGATGGCAGGCTTCTGAGCATGTCTACAAGTGTGACTCCAGAGGACATTAGCACTTGACTAGGGAGACTGAGTAAAGAAAATTGGCCTCCATAATGGGCATCATCCAACTTGTTGAGGGTCTCATAGAACAGAAAGAAGAGGAAGGGCAAATGGTCTCACTCTCATTGAACGGGGACACCCAGCTTCTGCCTTCACACACTGGTACTCCTGGTTCTTGGGTCTTTGGACTCAGACCAAGGTTTACACAAATGGCCCCCAATTCTTAGGCCATAACCACCTAGGTCAATTCCTCTCTGACAAACCTCTCTGTCTCTCTCTGAGAGTGGTCTCTATGTGCTTGCAATTCTGGTGTGTCTAGAACAAAACAGAGAAGAAGCTTGGTTGTGAAAGATCGCCAGCCAGGACAATGTCAAGGGAGCCTGAGGCCAGAGAGAAGGGATGCAGCTACATGGGGGGTGCTCATGTCTTTCTGCCCCGGACCAGAACTTGCCTGAGACTCTTTCAACTTGGCGTCCCAGGCAGCCTGAATCAATTGACCACAAGCTAAAACTTATTGCTCTCCCTTCCTGGAGCAAATCCCACTCATTGCCCCAAACATATTAACTTATGAAGTTCCATGCACACTAGAGACACTGTGGAAGAGGGGGCTGGCACGAAAGTGGCCTGGGGAGAGGACAAGGGGTGCTTTGCCTTTGTCCAGCTCCTTCCCCAGGGGAGGCCAAGTCTCCTACCCAACACTACCCTATGCATATTTCAGGGCAAAAAGAGGCGATTCGTCATCAATGCATCTAAATTACTGATTCTGGACCTTCCTGAAATAAAATAAAGTCTTTTGAATTGATTTCAGTCCTTATACCTGGATAATTTTATAGATTGTATAGACCAGAAGGAGACCTAATTTCCTATCTGTAAAAAATAAGAAAGTATGTTTATCAATAAGTTATTTCAGTTTCTTTAACCAGCTATCACATTTGTTATTTGTTCTCTGAATCCCAAGGGCTGAGTTCGTTTTTTCAAAATAAACAACAAAATCCTGCCCTTGCGCACCAGGGAGCTTGTGGAGGGCTGGATGGGTGGACGTGTTGGCGGGGAGGCAAAGGCTTCCCGCCTGCCTGCTGCCATTCAGTCCCTGAGTCTTTTCTGCCTTGGGGGGCATGCACTAGAAAGAAAAGGTTCCCATCTGTTCACAACAATCCTCTAACGTAGCTCAGACAAGTGTTGCTCTTCTGCAAATGAGGAAATTAAGGCCCAGGGAGGTTAAAGCCCTGTTTGAGATCTCAGGATTGGTTAGGAAGAGAAACAGAGTGCTATCCCCGGACTTTTTCTGCCGTTCTCCCCAGGACCCATAGCTATGACAGTCCTGCTCTGACGTGGCTTGTGACCCTTCTCTCCTTATCATCTCCACAGAGATGCTTTTTCTCGCACTGAACACTTCAATGCACACAAGGGACACTTCTTGATCACCAGCCAACCCCAAATGAATCTGCTTTCCTAACTAAGGAATTCGCCAAGGAAACAGACACAAGGCCACAGCCTCAGATATTGCAGGAGGGACACAGGGACAGTGTTGGAGGAGGTCACAGAGAGGATGTGACCACTGGCTGACCCATAAGCTGAACTCAAGCAATCAGAGGCTCCTCACCCCCTACCCTGGTCGGCTTGCCCTCCCCATGCTAGCAATTTTCCCAAGAACGTAGCCTTGATACGCTGTTGAGACCATCTGGATGGTAGTTCTGATTGAATGCAGTTACAGCGTCTCTAGAAACTTTTAGACCTGGTAGCCAGGTATGGAGAACTACTCTTCCTGTGACCACCCAAGATAGTCCATGTAAAGAAGTTCCCTTGCTCATTATAACTGCCACCTATCAATCTGGAATGTTTTGCCTCTTTCTTTGGTCTTTCCTTACCCTGTGAACTAACAGAGAAGTTTCCATCCTCCCTGTCACCAGAACATGCCTCTATCCAGAGCACTTAGCACTTGAGAGTTGAGGGAAATGTTGCAAGTCCATTTGGATGCCCATAGGTTCCCGGTTCCATGATCAGTCTGGAAGCTTTCTTATGGGCCACTCCTTGCTGGATGATGTGAGCCAATCAGTGAATCTTTCTATACTTCTGGGGAGGGCCCAATATGTAAAATGGGAAAAATAAGAAAACTCACCTCCCAGGGTCATCCTGGGGGGTGAGTTGAGACCATGGTTTTGTAATCCCTGAAGTTCTAGAACAATATCACCATTATGATTGTTATTAGGTGGTTGGAGTGTGGACTATAGAAATAACAGATGGTCTCTGCTTCCTCTTGCATTGAGAAGGAGCCTCCAGGATATTCACAAGACAACAGCATTCCTTAAGAACTACATCATGCAGAATTCACTTAATTCAAGTATAATTTTCTTATAGTTAAAAATCACAAAATGGGCTGGGACATGTGTTCTCAGAGCATACAGATCCGTAATTTTACTTTACTTAATTTTTTAATTACTAAATTTACTTAATTTACTTTACTTAATTTTACTTTAGTGATGCTTTTTTAAAAAGTCCTAGCAACATCCCTTTGGTTTAGCTGTCTTTCCCTGAAATCAATAGGGCCGAAGGTCACGGCCACTGCCAGGCCTATTTCATCCACTGCGTCTGACCTCATTTCAAGGGCACATTTGCAACACCACTACTTTTTAGAAGTTTAGATGCTATGATCATGGATAGAAAAGATATCAAACTATTTAAACAATGCGTGTTAAAATAACAGCACTATCATCACCAAAATCACAACAGCCCCTGCTCCAGAGTCCCACTATGGCTCGCCATGACTGTGACCAAGGCTTATACAGGTTTCTGTTTGCCGCTAAAGTAAGCGTCTGCCAGACACAGGACGAAAAGTGGTTTAAATGTCACGAAGTTGGTGCTCTGGCCCTGTTATGTCATTCTGCACAAATCATACCAATTTGGAGGAATCTGCACTATGTTAAGGGTTGCCCGTTCAGGAATATCTTAGGACTCTTCTACAGAGCATTATTTAAAATTTACATAATTCCAATATACACGAAATGGGGATGTGTGGTTCCAATGAGGACAGCTCCCAAGTGGCCGCTAAGCCCTGAGAATAAAGGTGGGAAAACTGAGGGGGAGGGGCCACTGGGTAATTGGGGGATACTTTTCGAAGAAGGAACATTTTGAATACACTGGATAAAAATATATTTTGAATATGCTTGAATAGAAAATAATTTGGAATGTGTTGAATAGAAGACATAGCCTAATGACTATAATATGCCAGTTCTTTGTACCACTGGAAATTGCTCAATTCCAGAATCAATAGTTCTTCTGATCTCTGTGCTTTTGAAGAAACCTGGGATCCTTTCTATTTAGTAAATCCTTTGGGTTTCACTTAGCAGCAGGGTAAACACCTGGGGGCAGGAAAAGGAGCCACCCCCAAAAGGGTAAGTGCCCCCTGAAATTCCTGGGGTGGGGAGCAGGGGCAGAATTCAAACTCACTTTGTCAAACACAGAGCATGGATCACCCAGTATTTCTCAATACTTAAAATAACCAAATAATCACTAATATCTGTTGGAAAGAAGCTTAAGTGGGCATTCTATCTTTGGTTGCCAAAGGATACATTAAATCTTTTTGGGTGTTTGTTTGAATAGTGGACTAGATAGTTGAGGTTGCTTAGGGAAACACAAGGCATATTTTTATCCTGAACGGGGAGTCAGAAATCCTGACTTTAAAACAGCAACAAAATTCCTTCTTTGCTTGAATGAGCACATCAGTCAGTTAATCAACAAATATTTATTAAGTTCCTGCAATGGGAACTCTGACTTCCTTGTTTAATAACACTTGGTGAATTCTCTCATCTCCTGTCAAAGAAAATATTTCCTCTACCCAATTGTCTTAAAACATGTTTATTTTTCCATTTCATCTTTGGACTAGCTAAAGGTGTTTTGTGGTTGTTGTCATGCATTTTTGCCTCCCTCCAATTAGAGATGGGTTATTCAATCCTCCATCTCTTTCCAATTCCAAATTCTACCCCCTGAGATCAAGAAAGAAAAGCTGTGTTTCCGTGTTATAGAAGACAGACCCACCAGTTAAGTTCACCTACCTACCTACCTACCTACCTCATGCTACAGTTCCCAAATCTGGTTGTGCATAAAAATCATATGGGGAACATATATATATGTATGTAATCCAATGGTAGTCAATGTGCCTTAATCCATAGAATTTCACTTGGGAACTACTGACATTGTTTTAAGGCAAAGAAATGAAAGAGGCCTTGCCACAGAGCTAGACCCACGCACCCCACCGCTACCTGCCCCCTCCTAGCTCACAGTCCTGTTTCAGATCCGCTTAAGCCACCATTACATTCAATAACCTCCAGGATTAAAGAGATGAGTATCTTTCAATGAAATCCTAAATGCACTTTTGGACATATCAGTTTTATTTCTTTCCCTTAGATCTCCATTCTCTAGGAATATGTGGGGTCTCAAATTCCTTAAGGGCAAGAACCTTTATGAAAAGTGACTGGATACAACTATCATATGATCTCCCTGATATGAGGAAGTGGAGATGAAACATGGAGGGTTTGGGAGGTAGGAAAAGAATAAATGAAACAAGATGGGATCAGGAAGGAGACAAACCATAAGAGACTCTTAATCTCACAAAACAAACTGAGGGTTGCCCGGAGGTGGAGGGGGTGGGGGCGGGGGGCGGGGTAGGGAGAGGGGGGTGGGGTTATGGACACTGGGGAGGGTATGTGCTATGGTAAGTGCTGTGAAGTGTGTAAACCAGGCGATTCACAGACCTGTACCCCTGGGGCTAATAATACATTATATGTTTTTTAAAAAAAAGTGACTGGCTAGCACATCATTGTACAATGGGCGCTGTTGAAAAACCACAAGGGCTCCAATCCATCCCTTTAGATCAAATCAATCACTCAGCATTTACTGAAGGCTTGCTAGGTGCATGGCTCAGTGCTAGGCTCTCTGGGGATAGAGGATTAAGGGGAAAAAAAAGGAAGTATTCCAAAAGAACTTGCACTCAAACATAAAGAAATTAACCCAATGCGTGCAATCAGTTCTCCTCTAGGGTTGTTAGGGTACCACAGTTACTGTAACACACAAAAGCCCCACAAATGTCATATAAATTTCTAGTACATGGGCAGCTTTCCTTCAGCAGGTGATTCAAACACACGGTATGAACTATTAGTCGATAGTGCTTTAAAATGGTTAGAATCATAAAGCAAGACTGCCTCATTGTCCTCTCACTGAATCACTTATAAGGCAAGTCTTCCGCTTGGGATTCTCTTCAATTTGGGAACTCCAGGCAGAGTGTCCCACCCAACCTTCGTAACTGGGCAGGACCTCACCACACAGATGTTCGGGGCATGAATTTTCTCTTCAGTTTTCTCATCCTCTATTTTTATTTTCCCCTTTCTCTGATTTCTCTCCTTCCTTCTCTCTTTTTAAAAAAATCTTATTAATGTATATATTTTGGAAAGGCAAAATTTATAAATTTTAATAAGTGAAACCAAACCCCAAAACTATAAATGCTGTTAATGTCACTTCAAAGCCTTTTCTAATGAAGTACAAATGCAAAAGGAAACACATGAAAATAAAATGTACTGCCATTAGACAAGAAAAAGAAATAAAAGGCATCCAAATTGGTAAGGAAGAAGAAAAACTTTCACTATTTACAGATGACATGATACCGTATATAGAAAACCCTAATGACTCCACCAAAATGAATTGATAAATAAATTTAGTAAGGTCACAGGATACAAAATCAATGTACAGAAATCCATTGTGTTCCTATACACTAATAGTGAAGCAACAGAAAGTGAAATTAAGAAAACGATCCCCAGGGCACCTGAGTGGCTTAGCTGGTTAAGCATATGACTTAATTTGGGCTCAGGTCAAGAACTCAGGATCGTGGGATCAAGGCCCATGTCAGGCTCTGTGGTCAGTGAGGAGTCTGCTTGAAGATTCTCTCCCTCTCCCTTTACCCCTCCCCTTGGTTCACACATGTGTGCACTCTCTCTCTAAAATAAATCCTTTTTTTTTTTTTTTTAGGATTTTATTTATTTGTCAGAGAAAGAGACAGCAAGTGAGAGCACAAAAGCAGGGGGAACAGCAGACAAAGGGAGAAAGTAGGCTCCCTGTTGAATAAGGAGCCTGATGCAGGACTTGATCCCAGGACCCTGGGATCATGACCTGAGCTGAAGACAAACACTTAACCAACTGAGCCACCCAGGCACTCTGAATAGATAAATCTTTTAAAAAAAGAAAAAAATCCATGTATAATTGCACCAAAAAGAATAAAATATCAAGGAATAAACTTAGCCAAAAAAGGCTTATACCCTGAAAACTATAAAACATAGATGAAAGAAATTAAAGGTGACACAAAGAAATGGAAAGATTTCCTATGCTCAGTGATTGGGAGAACACATATCCCTACTACCCAAAGCAACTAGCAGATTTAATGCAATCTGTATCAAAATACCAACAGAAGTTTTCACAGGATTGTAACAAGTAATTCTAAAATTTGTGTGGAACCCCCAAAGACCCTGGATAGCCAAACCAATCTTGAGAAAGAATAAAACTGGAGGGATGACATTCCCAGATTTCAAGATACACTACTGTAGTAATCAAAACAGTAATAAAAAATAGACTCGCGGGGGGGGGGGGGGCGCCTGGGTGGCTCAGTGGGTTAAGCCACTGCCTTCAGCTCAGGTCATGATCTCAGGGTCCTGGGATCGAGTCCCGCATCAGGCTCTCTGCTCAGCAGGGAGCCTGCTTCCCTCTTGCTCTCTCTGCCTGCCTCTGTCTACTGTGATCTCTCTCTGTCAAATAAATAAATCTTTAAAAAAAAAAAAATAGACTCGGGGCACCTGGGTGACTCAGTGGGTTAAGCCTCTGCCTTTGGCTCGGGTCATGATCTCAGGGTCCTGGGATCGAGCCCCGCATCCGGCTCTCTGCTCAGAAGGGAGCCTGCTTCCTCCTCTCTCTCTGCCTGCCTCTCTGCCTGCTTATGATCTCTGTCAAATAAAATCTTTAAAAAAAAAAAAAAAGACTCACAGATCAATGGAACAGAATAGAAAACCCAGAAATAAAGCCACGATTATATGGTCAATTAAGCTTCAACAAAGGAGGAAAGACTATATACAATGGGAAAAAGTCTCTTCAACAAATGGTGTCAGGAAACCTGGTCGGCTACATGCAAATGAATGAAACTCTTTCTTACATCATTCACAAAAATAAACTCAAAATGGATTAAAGACCTCAATGTGAGACCTGCAATGATAAAAATCCTAGAAGAGAGCACAGGGAGTAACTTCTTTGACATTGCCCATAACAACATTTTTCTAGATAGGTCTCCTGAGGCAAGGCAAACAAAAATGAACTAACATCAAAATTAAAAGCTTCTGTACAGCAAAGGACACAATCAACAAAACAAAAAGCGATTTACTGAATGGGAGAAGATATTTACAATGACATATCTAATACAGGTTAGTATCCAAAATATATAAAGAACTTATACAGCTTAACACTCCTCCCCAAAAAATCCAACTAAAAACTGAGCAAAAGACAAGAACAGTCATTTCTCCAAAGAAGACATACAGATAGCCAACAGATGCATGAAAAGATGCTCAACATTACTCATCATCAGGGAAATGCAAATCAAAACCACATTATCTCACACCTGTCAGAATGGCCAAAACCAAAAACACAAAACAACAGGTGTTGGTGAGGATGTGGAGAAAAAGGAACTCTTTCTCATTGTTGGTGGGAGCACAACCTGGTCCAACCACCATGGAAAAGAGTAGGGAGTTTCCTCAAAAACTTAAAAATAGAATTACCACATGATCCAGTAATTCCACTACTGGGTATTTACCCAAAGAATATAAAAACATGAATTCAAAAAGATTTATGCAGCCCTATGTTTATTGCAGTGTTATTTACAATAGCCAAATTATGGAAGCTACATGAGGGTCTATCAATAAATGAATGGATAAAGAAGGTGTGGTGTGTGTGTGTGTATGTGTGTGTGTGTGTGTGTTTTCAGTGGAGTGTTCAATGTGTGTTCAAACTAAGCCATAAAAAAGAATGAAGTTCTGTCATTTGCCACATGGGTAGAGCTAGAAAGTAGAATGCTAAGCGAAATAAATAGGAGAAAGACAAATGCCATATGATTTCTCTCCTACACAGAATTTAAGAAGTCAAACAAACAAAAAAGAGACCAGCAAAAAAACAGACCCTTAACTATAGAGAACAAGCTGATACCTACCAGAGGGGAGGCGGGGGGTGTGTGTGTGAGAAATGGGTGAAGGGGATTGAGTACGCTTCTCCTGATGAGCCCTGGGTAATGTACAGAATTGGTGAATCACTGTATTGTACACTTGAAACTACTCTAGTAGTTTCATACTACTACAACATACTACACTGTATGTTGACTATACTGGAATTACACTTTTAAAAAGAAGAAAATAAAAGAGAAGAACACAGGAACTTTGCCAGAATCTTTGCTATGTGATTTTTTTTTTTTTTTAATCCAAAAGTATCAGTAGCTCAACACAGAATGCTAGGTTCTCTTACTAGACCAGGTGGGGACAATGTCCTCCCCATTTCTGCAGCCCACAGAACCAGAGGGAACACAGGTCTTTAAAGGGCTCCCCTTTGTGGCAGAGCTATGGGATCCAATCTTATCAATGGGAATCACTTTTAACGCAAAGAAACAGTAGTGGCAACAAAAATCTTCCTTTTTGTGGGAGGGGGAGGTAGAGTGATGGGTTACTTGAGAAAGCAGAGATACAGCAAAGCCCTTTTTGGCTCTTCCACGGCCCCCACAATCCTGACATGAGCTACCACTCAAGGCAAAGAGGGCCTGACTTTTTCCCCAGAATTTCTTTGCTCATTAGCCAAGCTGTGGCTTCCTTGGTGTGTGTCGCTGGCATGAGATCTCACCCATAGCAGGTCTGGCTAAAGGGTAGACAGTTTCTAGGAACTTTAGGGTACAATCGTTGCATTGATTTCTCAGATCCCTGGGCCAATGCCAACATGAGGCCTCTTCTGTCTGGCGTCTGAATCTAGACAGACAGCTGGGGCCTCGAGGCTGGCCAGAGGGGTCACAGGAAAAGCCATGAGTGCAGGGGACAGAAGCCCATGCACACTGAGCCCATTTGGCAAGTCCCTCAGGGTCCATTCCATTCCACCGTTAAAGCCCCCTGCCTTTGGTGTGGGCTTAAAAGAAAGCATGATTTTCATCCATGTTTCACCATCATATCTTTCGTAATGACTGGGTTCCCCAGGGAAGTAGCCCTAATGTCTTAAAAATGGGAAGATGAAGACTGTGGTTATACGAATAAGAAATGTATCAAATGGAAAAGTACCAGGGATATCCCCAAGAACTGAACAGTGGCATCTCACAGATGGTGTCAATACTGGCTAGAGGACATACTCATTCATGTTTCATTGTATAAAGTTGTGTAGATGTGTGTGCGCGTGCGCGCGCGAGCGCGCGTGTGTGTGTAAGGCACGACAGGCAAAGATGACTTCTCTCTGCCCTATCTCAGTTTACCAGTCTTCTCAGGGCCACGAGGCCTTAAGTAGATGCGGAAGTGGCTAGACTGAGGGCCTGCTTGAGGCATGTTTGTCCCATGAGTGGGGACAGAGCCAGTTCGCTGAACTCTTCCAGTGTGGTCTTGGGTCATGGGGATGTAGGAGTGTACCTAGAATGGCAGAAAGAGAGGTTGTAGAGAGACGGAGCACCACTGCCACGGGGAATAGAAAGCCAGGAGAACAGAGTAGGTTTAAGAACTCTTTTGAGGGGTTTTACTGATTTGTGGTGCCATGTGTGCCCAGAAACTTCCATGGAAAGTCAACATGTATGACATTGGAATAGGAGAGAAACAAGGGGATACAGACCATCTCTGATGGGGGGTCAGGTTAGACTCTACTCAAGAAGCGGCATTCAGATTTTATCTTAAAGGATGGAAGGGAATTTTCTAGAAAGGAAGAGATGGGTGGGGAAGTGGGTCTCAAAAGCAAGCCCAGGACAGATGCTGGTGATTCATTTTTTCACTGGTGTGGGGGGAAAAGAGAAAAGTAAGGGCAAGGTAGTATATTTTCAAAAAGCTAGATTTAGTCAGTTTAAAGGAACTTTGGTTTGAAGTGCTGTCCTTTCTACTATGCGAGTGCTGCCATTTGTCTTTCTCTTACAAAATCAAGGTGCTAATAGCTGGTATTATTGTAAGTTATACTCTCCCTAACTTGGCCCCACACAAACAACATTCACATTCCCACATTAAAAAAAAAAACAAAAAAACAACGCACTGGTCTTTGAAATCCCATGAACTGAGGACAGTAGCAGTGAATTTCAGGCTGAGGGAGCAGAAGATACGAAGACCATCCTGCCCAGACAGGCCAGGGTGTATGCGGAGAACAGGGAGGAACCCCGTGTGTGGTAATGATGGGGACAGAGCAACGGTTATAGGGTTAGGTGGGGAAGGGTCTTTCATAAGGAACTCAGAGTTTATCCTCGAGGAAACAGGAACCAGCAAGGGTGTAGAGTTGAGGAGAGAGTTGTTTATATTTGCGGGGTTTTTTGGAAGGTGATCTTGGTGTCCAGCAAAGCAGATAAACTGGAGAAGAGATGAGACAAAAAAGGCCAGTGAGTAATGTTCCATGGCTAGGATGGGAGATTATAAGCAGCAGCAGTAGGAATGAGGAAACAGAGCAAGACCCCAAAGATTATTCTGTGACAGCATTGGGTTCAAAGACATTCAGGGGAAGGCTATAAAGAATGCACTATCAACCAGCAGAAATAACCAGTGAATTCTAATTTATCTGAGGATGTCTCAAAGCAAGTTGTAAAACCTGCAAAGAGCTTATCAATCCTTTAGGCTCAGAAATGCCTTTCCCGAATGAACCTGAACTGAGAACAACACTGGGATTACCCCAAGTCCATTCCACCTAAGAAAGGATGTCTTTGGGTCTACTGGCCAGGACTTTAATCTGGTATTTTTTGAGAATAAGAGATGACAGATTCAAAAGACTTCAGAGGGGCAGGCAATTTAAGGGACAGAATAGATTTGCAAGCATGATGATAAACTGCAACGGATTCTTGGCCTCCGAGAGAGGACGGATATAGGACGTGGTAGGGACTGTGGCAGATGGGAGTTTCCGTGCCCTATCTAAGGGGGCTGCTGCTGCCCTGTACCAGCTTATTGTTGCAATGACAATAAAGCAGAACTTCTAATTTTTTGGACAAGGCTGGAAATTTGGATTTCTATTGTCAACTAATTCAATTTTTTAAATTTTTTTAAAAACAACCACAATTGCAGGCTGGGTGTGTTCCACTGATGTCCCATCCAAGACTTTGGGTCAGGGGTTAGAGAACTATTGAGCCCGTCTGTGTCCACAGCCAGACCTCATAAAAGAAACATGTGAATCTGTTTAGTGATATAGGTAAGATGTGAATCACCTGCTGGGGTTTCCAGAGATGGTAACATTGTGTTTTGGAAACTTTACTTGTAACCTCCAAGCAATGCTACTGCTTTTACCACATTTGTTTTTCCCAACTGCTTTATGGGAAGGAAGAACAAACACTACCCCTGTTTGACTGACTGATAAGACAAGTGAGGCAGGGTGAGGCCTGTCGTTTCCCTAAAAACCCCTGTCTACTGTCACTACACGGTCTACACAGCCACCTGTGATGGGCTCCCCTGCTTTATGGGGATAACCAGATTTATGCCTCCGCCCCCAGAACAGGAAGTCTCTGTAGCTGATGGTCTCTGAAAGTGGCTCAGACGTTGGCACAGGCAGGCATGGTGGGAGAGAAGGTTCGTGGACTGTTGGGACTCAACTGGGAATGCCCACAGTCCTTACTTGACCATTGCCCCAATAGAGGTAGGAACCACAGAGAATCATCTATGTGTGGACGGAGCAAACTCTCTGCTCTGCGTAATCCCACAGGGGCCCCACTGGAGGATTTTCTTTGCTCAGTCCTCTTAGCCAGCAGAATGTCAAACAGGATTTCCTTTTTCTTCTTTGCTACCTTCCTATGAATTTGGGAAGGGCTGGATTTAGGACTGCTGGATTGTCTCTTTGGTTCCACATCTGGGGTGATTTATTTTGAAAGTCATTTTATTGGGGTCTATTTCAAAGTTCGCATTCACCTCTGCAGACTAACGTGAAGATATTAGAGATACTTGGAAAACAGGCATGCATCTAAGCAATGATTTTTCAATGTACATTTGAATAAACGTGAATAGAATCTGAAAAATGAATGAGAAATCTAGGGGAGGAAATACAGTAACTTAGAACTGGAATGCCAGAGCTGGGATGCCTGGGTTTAAGCCTTGGTTCTACCATTTTCTAGTAGGGTGACTGTGGAAATTTCCCTCCATAAGATTCTTAATAATAGTGTCTACCTCATCATGTCATTGGGAGAGCCCAAAGAATGATCAGCTGTTACCTGAGGCACAGACTCTGCATGGGGTTGGGTGAGGAGGGGTGGCAGTCAACATGTAGGACTTCTACAGCTCTGGTGAGAAATTGGATAATAACTGAGTCTCATCCAAGGTCTCAGCCAACCGACCGGGAGCTCCAAAGCTGGTAGAACCTTTCAGCATTATCCAGAGCTGGGGTAGAGGGGCTGGATCTTTCTACCCTGAGATGGATCAGTTGCTGGGTATGGGCCGCCCCTGGGAAGACAGGGGGCTCAGGGAAAGTGGCTTTCTTTAGCCAAGAGCAACTCCCTGAGAGGGGCTGCTGATGCAGCTTTCTGCAGGCAAATGCCCAGCAGTGGGCAGAGTGAAGTCCTTCACTCTGGAACAGAGAACAGGAGAAGACAACAGGGCATCTACCACGCTCCACCCACCAAAGCTAATTTTACATAGGCATGGAACGCATAATGGAAGTGATCACTGCATGGTCATTTCAAGTATTTAGGTCACTTCCTCACTTTTAAAGCACAAACAAAAATTATACATAATCAGAGAATCCAGAATCACAGAAGCTAGGAAGCATTTTTGGGTTTATCTCCTCCGATTGTGTTATTATTTACAGATAAAGCAAATCAAAAAACCAAGAGGTTTAATGATGTCCTAGGTCATGGCATGAGTCTAGATTAAATTCGGGTCACTGGACTTCAGATTCAGTGCCCCTGCCCCCGTATCACAATAAAGTGCATTGTAACAGCCATGTCTAATAGATTTCATCTTTCATGCCAACTCTAATGAATTGGTAGTGGCTACTGACAGGAATATGTTGGGAAGGAGGTTTAAACTAGAGCCTCAGAACCATCTTAACTAGAGACCTAGTCTGGGATCTATAGTGTCCTTGACCTAGAGATGAGCATGAAAATGACAAGCAAATTAAAAATGAGATTTACAGAGAAAAGCAGACTTTATCCTAAAAGAGAAAATGCCACTCTTGGTTTATTTATAACATTAAGGATTCATTTACCCTGAAGATGCTTCCTTGAGTTATTTTTCCTCCTTCCGCATTTGCAAAGGGAGGGTGTTGGGCCACCAAATTCTGGAGGCTCCTTTCAGGTATCCCTCAAGGGCATCCAGAATTCTCGGTTGATGAAATGGCTGCTCTGGTTTGTCTCTTAGGACCACTAAGAAGGCTAAAGGCATTTCCAGCTCACCTTTCATGACTGAAACACATCCTCATTCCTCAGAGTGGTAAGAAGCTCCAGAGTCAAAGTTGATGGGAATTCAACTTCATTAAAAAAAAAAAAAAAAAAAATTATCATCGTACAATGCACCTACCATGCAAGTCAGCATTTTAATTGTTTTTAAGTGTACAATTCAGTGGCAAAAGAGCACATTCACAATGTTGCTCAATCTTTACTGCTTGTGTAGAACGTTTCATCAGCCCATGCTGAAACTCTGGACCCATTAAACACTGACCTCTCCTGCCTTCCTCCCCTCAGTCCCTGGTAACCTCTGTTCCACTTCCTGTCTCCATGCATTTGCCTAATCTAGGTACCTTATTTAGGTGCACTCATACAATATTTATACTTTGGTGCCTGGCTTATATCCCTTAGGATGATATTTTCAAGGTCCACCCAAGTTACTGCCTATATAAGCAGTTCTTTTTCCGAGCCAAATGCCATCCCACTGAATGTATATATCACACATTATTTTGTTTGGTGTAAATAGTGCCACCGTGGGAATAATATGTTTGGCACTCAGTTCATGCCTAAAACCTTAGAATCATGATGTCATTGGAGATCACCTTTTGTTCATGGCAGAGGTGAAGAAACAACAACCCTGAAAGACCAACACCCCCGCACCCCCAGCCCCACTCATGGCAGCCTCAACAGGAGGCACAGATACCATGGGGTGGAAAACACGAGTTTCTTCCTTGGCAAACTCATGGTGAAACGAACACACCACTTTCTACAGTCTTTGTTCAGTTTATTTGTGGCAGATAAGGGGAGTACGATTTTAAAATGATATGACTTCCTCTAATAGCTATCCAGTACTCGTTAAAGCAAGTGGTCCAGTTATCTATTGTTCTATAATAAACACTCCTAAGTTTAGCAGCAGACTGTTTTGTTATGCTCACAAAATTGTCTGGGTCTGGAATTTAGGGGACTGTCTGTCTGTGCCTCAGCCAGAGAGATGCTCATAACTGGGAGCAGCCTGAACGCCGGCCGCTAGAATCATCTGGAATGACTTTACTCATATGCCTGATGCCTGGGTTGGATTGACTCAAAGGTGGGCTCGGCTTAGACTGGTGATGAAGCGTGTCTACACCTGACTCCTTGCGGGCCTTGAGCCTCCCCACCACCCGGTGGAACCGGGGCAAGCGTGCTGCTTACATGGTGGCTAAAGGCTCTGAAAATGAGTATTCTGGTCAATGAGGCAGAAACAGCATGACTTTTTACGACCTAGCCTTGGCAAGCCTGTGTCCCTTTCACTGTACCCTACTGGTCAAAGAAGTATAAGCCTGTTTACTTTCATGGAAAGGGCACAAACCCCATCTTTCATGGGGAAAGTGTCAAAGAATGTGTGGCTTTGATTTAAAACCACCGCACCCAGTGACTACCGCCCCCTTCAAAACGGACATTGACCAAATGCTGTCTCCTTCCATGCGGTCCCAGTGGGATACCATGTGACTCTCCCAAAGCTGCCATCCCTGCTATGGCTTTCAAGAATGCCCTTGTGGAAACATCTCAGCTCTACTGAATATCCCTTGACTTACTGGTGGTGGTGAATCTTTAAAGGTGGATTGGATCTGGGGGAAACCCAGGGATGGAGGTGGATGGATAATGGAACATTTATCAAACATTTTAGTGGACTACCAGTCCCTAGTGGGGCGCTAGGGAGAGAGACCCGTCAATACAGTTTAATTTTTAGTTAAAAACAAACGACTGAATTTGAAGTGTGATCAAAGACCTAATCGTATTGATTAGCTTTTAGGTCTAGCTATGACCTGTGAAAGTCCAAAAGAGACATGTGAAGCACCGTATCTATATGGGGCAATAGTTCCCCCCACTCCCCACATCGTCAAGGAAAAGCCATTAGGTGGATAGGGAAATTCTTCTGTGTTTGTTAAAAATATCATCTCCCATGATTTTTTATTTTAAATCATTATTTCAAGAAGGTCACAAGTGAAGAACCAGGACCCCGTGCGTTTCCTTCTGACTCCACCAGGTGCCGGAGCTCTGTGAGGGAAAGGAGTCTACCTTCTACTCAGGCCAGTCACACCAGATCAGTTTGGTCTTACACTGACTGAGGTGCAGGCCTCCCGAACGTGGCCTTGGGCTTCCATGTTTTAGATATGAATGTTGTCAGGGAAGGCTTAAGCACAGAAAGCAGGATTTCCACAGACCTTGTCTCTGGTGGCCTTGCCTCCTGTCTATTTGGAGCCTTGTCCTGGAGGGCTGTTAGGTCACCGCAGCAACCAGCAGGCCTCTGGGAAATGTTCCCAGCCTCTCCCATGAAAACACAGACAAGTTGTGCCTATAGCTTCTGATCTGACTTTTTACATAAGCCCGGAGTAGAAATGTAGTGGTGTTCCAGTGGAAGAAGGTCATTTCTACCTCACAAACTAAGTGATAGCTCAGAGGCCAGCTTGGTAGGCTGAGCATAGAGGGATGGTAAGTCCTACAGTTGCCCCCACAAAAGTGATTGCAATATTTGTGTGTGTGTGTGTGTGTGTGTGTGTTTAAGAGAGCCCAAATTCTCTCATATTTTATATCTGACTTGCCCAAACACCCACCTCTGTGAGGGGACTTTTTAATTTGGGTATCTCTTCAACGACATCTACTAGGACCCCTATCTCTTTCTCTCTCTGTTAAAGATCATAGAGTGGCCCAACTAGTGTTCTGGGTATTAGTCCTAAATAAAATAGGGTCAAGTTAAAACAAATAAGTGGAAGAATCAAGATGTGTGTTTTTCTAAGATAGTGATCTGGTGAGCACTTTAGCCTGAACCCTTGACCTGTCTGGGTGCTTCTAGAAAAAGATGTATTCCTGTGATAAGAGCATTAGGCTAAGAATTAGAGTCCTGACCTTCCCTTATGGCCTGGCATTCTCATCTGAACCTCAAGACACACCAACCGTATGATGAGGCTCATAATACTGACTGCACAAAGTTGCTTTAAAAGTCTTTCATGGGGCTGCGTTGGTGACTCCATTGGTTAAGCATTTGTGTTCAGCTCAGGTCATGATCCCAGGATCGGGCTCCCTGCTCAGAAGGGAGTCTGCTCTTCCCCTCTGTCCACCCCTCCCACCCTACTTGTGCCTTCGCTCTCAAATTAATAAATAAAATCTTTAAAAAAATAAAAATGAAAAAATAAACGTCTTTTATAATATTTGATTCATTCTACAGGTATTTTAAAAGACTTTTAAGGGTGGGGATGGGGGAATTGGGGGATGCGGGAATTAGGTGATGGGGTTTAAGGAGTGTACCTGTCATGATGAGCACGTGATGTATGGTCATATTGAATCACTACATTGTACACCTGAAATTAATGTAATGCTTGTGTTAACTATACTGAAATTATAATAAAATCTTTTAAGATTATTCACTTTAAGGGGCGCCTGGGTGGCTCAGTGGGTTAAAGCCTCTCTGCCTTCGGCTCGGGTCATGATCCCAGGGTCCTGGGATAGACCCTTGGGATGGGCTCTCTGCTCAGCAGGGAGCCTGCTCCCCCACACCCCTCTCTGTCTGCCTCTCTGCCTGCTTGTGATCTCTGTCAAATAAATAAATAAAATCTTGTAAAAAAATATTCATTTTAAGGACAGTATTAAAAATTTTTTAAAATTAAGTTTACTTATTATGCAATGTTCTCATGTACATTTTTCCTGTAAGGAGAGACAAGGTGAAGCAAATAGATCCTTTGACCTGAGCTCAACTGTTGGCTCCCAGAAGGACCAGTTGTGTGTACTTTGGCAAATTAACTCTTCAGAGCTTTCAATCCTCTTATTCCTATAAAACAGCTTTAATTGCAGTTACACGAGGCTGTAATCTTAAGGATTCCAGACACTGTTTTACCACTAACAAATCTGGGGACCTTAGGTCAGCCATCTAACCTTTGGTACTTTAGTTTCTCAACCTGTAAAAGAGGAAATAACATCTACACTACCCATATTCCACAAGGATGTTAGTAAATATAATTAAGTAGGAGACCAAGTAGAAGACACACTCTGTTAAGGGAGTCTTAACACTGCCAGGCTAGCATACAACACGAGACCACTTGCTCTCTGACAGTCCCGGGGGCTCAGGTCGCCACTGCCCCTCCCCCTCTTCCTCAGCACCTCTACTCTATCCTCAATCCTAGCTGCCCGTGCTGCCTCTTATTTCACTGAGAATATTGCGGTGCTCAGAAAACAGCGTCCACCACCAGAGCTCTCCCCCATAGCACCTACACCCATGTGCTGTTACATTCCATGCTCTATCTCTAACCAGCTTCTAGTTTCATTGATGCTACCTCCCCTCTATATTTGTCCATTTTCTATTTTGATTTCTACTCTAATTTGAAATATTTCTTCTTTCTACTTAGTTTGGATTTATTTGCTCTTCTTTGTCTAGCTTCATAAGGTAGAAACTTACATCGTTTTCTGACCTTTCTTCTTTTCTAATATAAGCATTAAATCATACATTTTCTTCTAAATACTACTTTATCTGCATCTCACAAATTTAAATAACCTAGTGTTTTTATTATCATTCAGCTCAAAATATTTTTAAAAATTTCCCTGTGATTCTTTTTTTTTTTTTTTTTTGGCCCTTGGGCTATTTAGAAATGAGTTGTTTGATTTCCAAATATTTAGGGAGGCTCCATATATCTTTTCATTACCAATTTCTAATTTAAATCCAGAGATGCAGTTAGAGAATATATTCTGTATGATTTTAATCCTTTTAAATTTATTGAGATGTGTTTTGTAGCCCAGAATATGGTACCTAGTAAATAATCCATGTACACTTGAAAATAATATCTTTTCTGCTGTTACTGGGAATATTAGTCTATAAATCCCAATTGAGACAAATTGGTTGATAACATTTTTCAAATCTATGTCCTGATTTTATGTCTAATTGTAATAAGGTTATCAAGGAAGGAATGTTGAAATCTTTGACTATAACTGAGGATGTATTTATCTCTTCAGTTCCATTAGGTTTTGCTTCATGTGTTTTGAAACTCTGTTATTACATATCTATGCATGTAGGACTATGTATTGTCTTCTTGATAACCTAGCTTATTTATTTTTAGGAGATATTTCTCTTATTCTTGGCAGTATTCTTTATCCCGGAGATGTCTGTCCTAAGGTCATCAATAGAGGAGTATTGAAGTTTTTTATTTGTTTCTTTATCTTATCAATTCCATCAGGGTTTTCTTCATGTACTTTGCAACTGTGTTATTAGATGTCTTTGCATTTAGAATTGTGTATTGTTTTCTTTATAAACTAGTTTATATATCCTTAGGAGATATTTCCCTTATTCTTAGCAATATTCTTTATTCCAAAACCTCCTTTGTGGGATATTTATATAGCCACTTTAACTTTTCTATGATTAGCCCTTTCTTACCATGTCCTTTTGTACCCTTTTACTTTTCACTTGTTTATATCTGTATATTTAAAATGCATTTCTTATAGATAGCAGATAGCTGGATCTTGCCCTTCTATCTCTGTCTTTTTAATGGAGTACTCAGGCCCTTTACATTTAATATAATTATCAGCATGATTGAGTTGGAATCTATCATCTTCATATTTGTTTTCTATTTGTTCCAACTGATCTTTGTTTTCCTTCTTCCAGATTTAGAGTATTTTTTACTATTTTATCTTCTTTATTGGCAATTACTTATAATTGCTTGGGTTTTTTGAAGTGTTTATTCTAGGGTTTACAATAGTATTATGCCACTTCATGTATAATGAAAGAAATTTCTAGAGGCTGAAATAATCAAGATTAGAGCAGAGATCAATGAGATAGAAACTACAGATACAGTAGAACACATCAATGAAACTAGAAGCTGGTTTTTTGAAAGAATCAATAAGATCGATAAACCACTGGCCAAAATAATCCAAAAGAAAAGAGAGAAGACCCAAATTAATAAAATTATAAATGAAAAGGGAAAGATCACAACTAACACCAAGGAAACAGAAACAATAATCAGAAATTATTATCAACAGTTATAAGCCAATAAGTTAAGCAACCTAGATGAAATGGACGCATTCCTGGAAATCTATAAACTTCCAAAACTGAATCAGGAAGAAATTGACAACCTGAATAGGCCAATATCTAGTAATGAGATTGAAGCAGTGATCAAAAACCTCCCAAAAAACAAGAGCGCAGGACCTGACAGATTCCATGGGGAATTCTACTAAACTTTCAAAGAAGAAATAATACCTATTCTCCTGGAGCTGTTTCAAAAAATTGAAGCAGAAGGAACACTTCCAGACTCTTTTTATGAAGCCAGCATTACCGTGATCCCCAAACCAGACAAAGACCCCACCAAAAAGGAGAATTTCAGACCAATATCCCTGATGAATATGGATGCTAAGATTCTCAACAAGATCCTAGCTAATAGGATCCAACAGTATGTTAAAAAGATTATCCACCATGACCAGGTGGGATTTATCCCTGGGTTGCAAGGGTGGTTCAACATTTTCAAATCAATGTGATAGAACAAATCAATAAGGGAAGAGAGAAGAACCACACGGTCCTCTCAATTGATGCAGAAAAAGCATTTGACAAAATCCAGCATCCATTCCTGATTAAAATGCTTCAAAGTACAGGGATAGAGGGAACATTCCTCAACTTCATAAAAATCTATCTATGAAAAACCCACAGCGAATATCATCCTCAATGAGAAAAAGCTGACAGCTTTCCCTTTGAGATCAAGAACACGACAAGGATGCCCACTCTCACCACTCTTGTTCAACACAGTATTAGAAGTCCTAACAACAGCAATCAAAAAACAAGGAGAAATAAAAGTTATTCAAATTGGTGATGAAGAAGTCAACTCTCTCTCTTTGCAGATGACATGATACTTTATGTGGAAAACCCAAAAGACTCCACCACCCCCCCACCTACTAGAACTCATACAGCAATTCAGTAATGTGGCAGGATACAAAATCAATGTACAGAAATCAGTTGCTTTCTTATACACTAACAATGAAAATACAGAAAGGGAAATTAGAGAATCGATTCCATTTACTATAGCACCAAGAACCATAAGATACCTGGGAATAAACCTAATCAAAGAGGTAAAGGATCTGTACTCGAGGAACTACAGAATACTCATGAAAGAAATTGAAGAAAACACAAAAAGATGGAAGACCATTCCATGCTCATGGATTGGAAGAATAAACATTGTTAAAATGTCTATACTGCCTAGAGAAATCTACACTTTCAATGCCATCCCGATCAAAATTCCACCGGCATTTTTCAAAAACCTGGAGCAAGCAATCCTAAAATTTGTATGGAATCAGAAGAGACCCTGAATTGCTAAGGAAATGTTGAAAAAGAAAAACAAAACTGGGGGCATCATGTTGCCTGATTTCAAGCTTTACTACAAAGCTGTAATCACCAAGACAGCATGGAATTGGCATTAAAACAGACACATAGACCAGTGGAACAGAGTAGAGAGCCCAGATATGGACCCTCAACTCTATGGTCAAATAATCTTTGACAAAGCAGGAAAAAATATACAGTGGAAAAAAGACAGTCTCTTCAATAAATGGTGCTGGGAAAATTGGACAGCTATGTGTAGAAGAATGAAACTCGACCATTTTCTTACACCATACACAAAGATAAACTTGAAATGGATAAAAGACCTCAACATGAGGCAGGAATCCATCAGAATCCTAGAGGAGAACATAGGCAGTAACCTCTTCGACATCAGCTACAGCAACTTCTTTCAAGATATGTCTCCAAAGGCAAAGGAAACAAAAGTGAAAATGAATTTTTGGGACTTCATCAAGATCAAAAGCTTCTGCACAACAAAGGAAACAGTCAACAAGACAAAGAGGCAACCCATGGAATGGAAGAAGATATTCACAAATGACAATACAAACAAAGGGCTGATCTCCAGGATCTATAAAGAACTCCCCACCTCAATACACACAAAACAGATAATCATGTCAAAAAATGGGCAGAAGACATGAACAGACACTTCTCCAATGAAGACATACAAATGGCTATCAGACACATGAAAATATGTTCATCATCACTAGCCATCAGGGAGATTCAAATCAAAACCACACTGAGATACCACCTTACACCAGTTAGAATGGCCAAAATTAACAAGACAGTAAACAATGTGTGTTGGAGAGGATGTGGAGAAAGGGGAACCCTCTTCCACTGTTGGTGGGAATGCAAGTTGGTGCAGCCACTTTGGAAAACAGTGTGGGGATTCCTTAAGAAATTAAAAATAGAGCTTCCCTATCACCCTACAATTGCACTACTGGGTATTTACCCCAAAGATACAGATATAGTGAAAAGAAGGGCCACCTGTAACCCAATGTTCATAGCAGCAATGCCACAGTCACCAAAATGTGGAAAGAACCAAGATGCCCTTCAACAGATGAATGGATAAGGAAGATATGGTCCATATATACAATGGAGTATTATGCCTCCATCAGAAAGGATGAATAACCAACGTTTGTATCAACATGGATGGGACTGGAAAGATTATGCTGAGTGAAATAAGTCAAGCAGAGTCAGTTATCATATGGTTTTGCTTATTTGTAGAGCATAAGAAATAACACAGATGACATGGGGAGATGGAGAGGAGAAGTGAGTTGGGGTAAATCAGAGGGGGAGATGAACCATGAGAGACTGTGGACTCCAAGAAACAAACTGAGGGTTTTAGAGGGTAGGGGGTGGGGGGATGGGTGAGTCTGGTGGTGGGTATTAAGGAGGGCACATACTGCATGGAGCACTAGGTGTTATACGTAAATAATGAATCTTGGAACACTGTATCAAAAACTAATGATGTATTTTATGGTGACTAACATAACAAGAAATTTTTTTTAAAGATTAAAATCACCATGTATAGATGTAACAATATCATAGTTTATATTAGACTATATTAATTCTGTGCCTTTTTTGCCCAAATTTAATAACTTTGATTTAATGAGAAAAGAGATATCAGGTGATTTCAAACTAAGGGATGATTTGTAAAATACCTGGCCAGTCCTCCTTAAGAGTATGAAGGCAAGGAAAGACTGAGAAATTGGCACAGAATGGAGAAGACTAAGAAGAATAGCAAAACTAAATGTGATGTGGGATCCTGCTTTGGATCAAAGAACAGAAGAAGGAAGAACCAGAGGTAATCCAAGCAAGGTCTGTGGTATAATTCATATATTCTATCAATATTAATGTATTTATTTTGGTCATTTACTATAGTAAGATGTTAACATAAAAAAACAAGTATGTTAGACTGCTTGATATAGTCACACAGTCACTGAGGCTCTGTTTCTTTTTTACCCCCAAATTAATTAATTAATTAATTAATCAATCCATCTGTGCTCCTGTTTGGATGGTTTCTATTACTATGCCTTCAAGTTAATTAATCTTTCCTTTTATATAGTCTAATTTGCTACAAATCCCATTCAGTGAACTTGTCATTCAAAATATTGTATATTTTTAACTCTAGAAACTATAGTTTTATTTTTTAAAAGATTTATTTATTTATTTGACAGAGAGAGACACAGAAAGAGAGGGAACACAGGAGGGGGAGTGGGAGAGTGAGAAGCAGGCTTCCAGCTGAGCAGGGAGCCCAATGCGGAGCTCAGTCCCAGGACCCTGGGATCATGACCTGAGCTGAAGGCAGATGCTTAATGACTGAGCTACCCGAGTGCCCCGCTATAGTTCTTTTTAAAAAAATATCTATTTCTCTCACCATATTCATATTTTTCTTTAATTCTTGATCTTTTATAGTAGCTATTTTAATGTTCTTGTCTGCCAATTCCATCATTTCTGCCATTTTTCAGTCCTGATTATATCAATTTATTCTTCCCATGGTTATGGGTCACAACATTCTACTTCTTTGCCTGCCTAGGAATTTTTGACTGGGTTTTGTGTTGAGAGTATAGATTTTGTTGTCTTTTAAGAAATAGTGTTGGAGTTTATTCTGACAGTCAGTTACTTGTTTGATCCTTCTATGTCATGCATTTAAGATCTGCAAGAACAAGTCTAGAGTAGCTTTCATTTAGGTCTGTTAGTGACTGAGGCTTGCTAGTTGACCCTTACTATTAAGGGACGACCCTCCTGAGGCCTCTGTTGAATGCTCTGAGTGTTCATCGAAGGCTTACCACTCTAACTAGTCAGGATTCAAACATTTCCTAGCTCTGTACGAATGCTGAGAATTCTTTAATTCATCATTCCCTCATAGTTATTCTTTGTCCAGGATTGTGGAGGACCACACTGGGCATCCACGGTTCAGTATTCGGTCAAAGATTCATCAGAATCACTATGCAGATTTACGAAGCCCTTTAACTTCATGGTGTTCTCTTCTCTGATACTCGAACCAGCAAATTGTTCTAGATGCCCTGACCTCTTCAAACTCTGATCTCTATCTCCTCAGCTGAGCAAGACTGTGTTACCCTGCTTGAGTTCTTCACCCGTGTCCTTCACACCAGAAAGTGCCACCAGGCAAACAGTCTAGGTCATTGTAGGGTTCACTCATTTGCTTCCCTTCTCTCAGAGCTTACATTCTTTCCCAGTGTTCTAGTTCTTTATGGGAATTCTAGTACCAATTATTCCTTCATGCCAGGAATTGATGTCTTCTACATGACTATCTAAAGCCAAAGCCTCCTTTTATGTACCAGATCCCATCTTTTTCACCTACTGGAGGATGTCTTTGTGGCAGTTCTTCCCAGTGTGTCTCCCACGTTATCAAATTTTTGCTCTCCACTGGATCATTCACTTACTGGAGAATGTCTTTTTAGAAGTTCTTCCCTGTCTCTCCCACATCAAATTTTTGTTCTCTACTGGACCATTCCCACCACACAAACATGCACTAACTTTCTGCATATAAAGAGCAACAACAACAAACAAACAAACAAAAAAAACACTTTTTAAACCCCACTTCCCTTGCCAACTATCACCCCATTAACCTGCTCTCCTTTGTAGTACAACTCCTTGGACCTGTACTCTCTTGGGTTTCTTTTTCCCACCTTACTCATCGCTCCTTTTTAGTATCTTTTGCAGGTTCCTCCTTCTCTCCCCAACTTCTTAACACTAGAGTATCCAAGAATCTGGCTCCTTTTTTTCTCTATATAATCTAATTTCCTTGGTGATCTCCTGTAATCCCATGGTTTTAAATACCATGTATTTATCCCATGCTGACAACATACACATTTATATTTTCAGTTCAGACCTCTCTCCTAAAGGCCAAGCATGAATATAGTCACTTGGATACCTAAGAGAAATCTCAATGTAACATATTTAATACACTTCTCCTTCAGTATTCCCCATCTCATTTGGTGGCGATTCCAAATTCCAATTGCTAGGCTGAAGACGTTCCAGATTCCTTTATCTCACACATATCACACAGCTATTAGGAAGTCATCTTGGTTCTACCTTCAAAATATACCCAGAATATAAACACTTCTCACTGTCTTCCTTGTTACCATTCGAGTTCAAGCTACCACCATCTCTCTCCTGGATTACTGCAATACTTTCCTAATAGGGGTCCCTAAAACTATCGTTTATTCCCCTACCAATCCAACTTACATTTATTTTCCATGTAAGTTAGATCATGTCACTTCTCCATTCACAATTCTCCAGTGGCTCCCCACCTCATGCAGAAAAAAAGCTAAAGTCCTTAGATAATAGCATAGATGGCTCTATGTGATCCGTTCTCGTTACCTCCCTGACTTCGTCTCCTGCCATTGATATCCTCCTCACACCCCTCTCTCCAGTCACACTGGTCTTACTGTCCCTAGAACATGCCCCTCCTTGCTACGGTGTTAAGTTCTACCGGGCAGGGATCTTTGTATGCTGTTTTCGGTTGTATCCCAAACACACAACAGAGCCTGGATAATACTAGATTCTGCAATAAGTATCTGTTGGATGAATGATCACAGAATTAGCAGGCACGCCCTGAAGAGAATGAAAGAAGGCGAACTTCCTCATCTCTTTCACTCCAGAAAAGGGGTGGGCAAACTACACCCTGCTGACCAAAATCAAACCCACTACTTGTTTTTGTAAATAAAGGTTCATTTTAACCATGGCCAAGCCCATTTTTTTGCATGCTATCTGTGGCTGCTTTCCCACACATGTTACAGCAGAAGAGTTGAGTAGTTGCCTCAGAAAATGGTCCACGAATATTTACTATCTTGCTCTCCATGGGAAAATTTCGCTGATCGTCCATCTAGAATTCAGAAAGGAAGGAGTCAGCTTGTGCCTGTTGCTCCATGGAATTCCAGCCACCAAACCCAATGAATGCAACACATTCAAGGTTTGGGCAGAGGAGCCAGTCTCTCGGGACCATGCAAAGATGCGACCACCTCTCTCTGGGGGAAGAATTATCCTAAAAATGCTTTCGTCCCATGCTTGGGGCATATTCTGCCCATGGAGGCAACCAAAAGTAGCTGTGTCTGCCCACACACATCACCAATGGGAAGATGAAGGAAGTTAGCTCTATTTTTTACATCTACATCAATTAATCTCTCAAGAGTTGAAAAACTTCCCCTAACTGCCTATTCTTAATCATGTTACCACGGAAGGGTCATTTATATCATATTCTATGACCAAATGACGCATTCCAGTTCCTTAAAATAGAGTCAGCTCTCATCTGTCTTATAGACAAGGCTTCTCAGAACCCTGACTGGTGCTGTGGGTGAGCTGGTGGGGGGGGGGTTCCTCAGGTGCTTCTGCAGGATCGTAGAAACTTGGGCTTGAAAGAGGTGAGGGGTGGGCTGTGGGTTCTGCTTCAAAATGAGCCTGTCGCGGGCAAGCAGGCCCTGGATGGAGGGCTTCCCTAGGAAGTCGTGATGGCGCTCAGGATGCCTCGGGGTTGGGACTTGCTTTGGACCTGTCTCAAATCCCAGCCTCCCTAGGGATTCCTTGGAACTGGAAGGACTGTGTATCATGGAGCCAACTGAGAGTCTTGCAGATTTATACGTCTGGTACTGGCTGGAATCAGACCAGATTTGGTGACCCTGAACCCATGAAATGTGGAACTCTGTTGTCTTTGCTCTAGTCATTGGAGGGAAATACTCCAGTTCTCAGGCAGAACTCACCCTCTGGTGAAGTCTCCCTCCTCCTGGGAAGCTCATCTCCCACCCCACCCCCACCCCCCGCCTCCTCAGAGGAGACCACTGCAGTAGGACTCAATAGAAAGATGTTTTAAGGAACTCTGGCCTCTCCTGAAAATACCTCTACCTGCCGTGCATTCCAGTGCCCCCCACAGGAACATCTCATCTGGCCCAGGTACCAGAACCTTCTTTGGAGAAACACAGAAGATGGGGGAAGATGAACCATTTCCTAGTAAGTACCGCTATGAATAACAGTGGCAATATCCAGCCCCTTCCTTACTTCCCACCGGGGTCCCAGGCTCCTGCGCCTCTGGGGTCTGGGGAACTCTGCGGTCTGGGGCCAGGGCCACCGGTCGGTCTGGCTTCTGCTGGCTGTGAGCAAGCAGGGAATACACTCACATTCTGGGAGAGTTGTTTTGTGGGGTGCTTGTTTCCACAGCAGCCTCTCCACCAGCAACCAGCCCAGGAACAGCGGGGAACCTCTGAGACTCATTACCCTAAGTGCTACCTTCTTCTGAAAGCCAGAGCCCAGAGGAATGTACATTCCTCTAATTGAGGAGATTTGTACCTACTATGTCCACTTGCATTTCAAAACACACTCCCTCTTCCTTCCAGTCACCAGGAGAGTTCCTCTGTCCCCTGGGAGTGAGCTGAGGGGGAGCGCAGGTTGCCTCTTTTTCTCCCACCACACAGGACTTTCTGTTCATATTTGGTGCTTCTTCACAGATTCCCGGGCTCCCCTGCATCTTGGGCTGACTCACAGGACACTTTTGACCAGGTCAGACTGCCCTCCTGGGTCTGGCCCCCATCCAAGGTCTCTCCCTGTGAGGCTGCGGGTGCTGCCGGTCTCCTCTGGGACGAGCCCGCAAACCGAGCCATGTGCTGTTGTCCCTCGATGAGGACAAAGGCAAGGACAGGACACAGCCACCTTGAACTAGAGAAGAGAGGAGGGACCGGGAGAAATCCATCTTGCCCCTTTCCTAGCTGCTCCTCTTCTGGAGTGCCACTCAGAAGCTTTGTTCCCTCTTATCATTTTGGGGTACTCTGTGAGCCTGCAGAATTTAAAATGAAGAGATTAACTGACTATAAATGAAAAGCTGGAGGCAGCTTAATGTAGGGGAAAGAGTATAGATTAAGAGTCAAGAGGTCAAGTTCAGCCCTTTGACCTGAGCTGTGGGCTTTGGTCTCTCCATCCGTAAAAAGTCAGAGGTTTCTTCCAGCTCAAAGGTACCAAGATTCTAGTCCCTTCTCCTGCATGTGGGAATGGATAACCACTTTCCATCTGGGATGAGGGAATGAGAGGCGTGGGGGTGGGGGGCGTCCCTCCTCTCTTCCTGACCTTGTACTATAATTAGACGTAAATAGTAAGATGTAACCACGGGAGGAAACTGGTTGGATGATCCAAAGGACTATTTGGCCCATTATCTTTACAACTCGCTGCACCTGTAATTATGTCAAAATGCGAAGTCTATTCACACGCGTGCACACACATATATGATCCCCACAGTAACATGAATGAATCCCAAGTACAAGATGCTGAGTTAAGGCAGGCAGGCACACAGGCTGCATTCTGGACGATTTCATGGGTGCGGCATTCCAGAAAAGACAAAACTTAGGGATGGAGGACAGACTGGTGGTTTCTGGGGATTATATGAAAGGCTTCCATGACCCCAAGATCACCGTTCAGGCCAAAATCAAGAGTCGGACGCACAACCAACTGAGCTACCCAGACCCACAACCTCACTTCCATTCCAAAAACTACTGTGATTAGTTTTGCGTAAATTGCACATTTGGTTTTCACAACTGAAACGCCAGTTGCAACACTATTCAAAGGGGGAAACCATTCCCCGAGATCATATGATTAAGTACAGGCTGAATTTTACATTTAATCTCTTCCGTGTTTTCGATTACGGTGGTACAAATGAGAGGCTTCAATGGCATTTGGTTTAGTGACCCACCGAGCTCAAAACATAGCCGGGCGGTTCCCGAGGGCGGAATGATTATACCATGGAATTAAAGTCCGAACAGATTATGGGAACATGAAACCAAACATGAAACCAAAATAGGGTTTTAGCCAAAACAGAAAGAAAGAAAGAAGAAAAAGCTCAGGAATCAATTCATTCCCTGTTTTCTTGAAAACGTTCTCAAACAGCTCTCACAGCGGCTCAGGTGCATTGTGCTCCCTAGATTCTAGCCTTAGTTCTTGGACTGGGTTGGAGTGTGGGAATGTGATAATATTTGCTCTTCACACCACTCTACCCTACCCCACTCTGGAGAGCCTCTTTTAGCAGGCTTGTTTATTAACTCTCTAACTTCTGTTGAATGCTTTCTCACCTGGGTGTACCAACAATAGGCTAAGACCAGAATTTCTGCAACCCGGAAGCAGAAATGGGTGGGGCCAGGTGCAGAGCAGGTCAAGCACTTTGAACGCCAAGTCACCGCTCTCTTGCTAAATATTTTCCTTCTGTTATTTTTGGCTTGGTTCTGCATCAGAAAGTTTAAACTCTGAAGTTATAAACATACAGCCCTTAAGAAACATCAGCTCATCTTCTCACAGCCACTTACTGGTTCAATCAGCTTTTCGTAGTTTTCAAAATTTCTTTCTCAGCATCCCTGCCTACAAACATTCAACACCAAGAGGCCAGGTGCCAGCTGGTGTTTAACCATCAATAAAGATGGAATCTCGATCCGGCCTGGGCCTTCTCCCACCTCCGGGGGCTGGGGACAGTTGCTTCCCCTCTGTCCGGGTCTATCGTAGGATGAGTGCTGAGATTCCCTTCCCACTTAAGGTTGGAACTTTCTGGCTCTGAGCTCCAAGTGCATCAAACGGTGTTGGCTGGAATCATGCTATAAAGCAGTTATCAGAGAGGCATATCGTGTGGACCTTGGGTGTTCCTTTGTATTTTTTATCTTAATTTTTATTAAAGTAATACTGCATGAATTTTAAGGAGCCAAACAGTCCTACAATGTTTGTTTTGGTAAGTAGTCCCCTCCCCCCACCCCCTCCCCCAGCTCTCCTCCAGAAGAACCACTTTTACGCTCATGAGCTGATGTATTTTTTCTCCATCTCTAAATAAAATGCTCGAGGATATGCACGATATGCGACTGCAAGATAGGACAGCAGGGCTCTGGGACACACCACACCAAATACCTTGCTTGGGTATACTGACTATTTTGAGCTGTGTAGGGAAATGCAGGGAGAGGCTTTCTCCGAACTCCCCTCATCTGCCTAACGACAGATCTTCCAAAGGAAACTCACCAGTCATAAATCCCAACCCAGGATCATCATCAGAGGGAAGTGAGTCTTGTTACGGAATGGGGGCCTATAAGTCAACCCCATAGCCAGACACACTTCACACTTTGTCACGAATGATCAACACCTCCCATCTCTTCTTCCGAGGGCCCATTGATCTTTCCTAAAAATCATTTCCTCTCCCCTAAGAGGCCCATCTTCCCCGCCCCTTTCCCTGTGAAGATGGCATTTAAGTTGGAATTCTTTGCCAATGCGGGGCTCCACTCCAGGACCCTGGGATCATGACCTGAGCTGAAGGCAGATGCTTAAGCAACTGAGCCACCCAGGTGCCCCTTAAGTTGGAATTCTTAAGCCACTGTGGGAGTTACTCATTTGTCTTTGGGTGTCTCCCATGTATCCATTACATATGCATGTGAATCATCTTTGGTTTTTCTCTGGCTTATCTTCTCTCCCAGTGGCCTCAGCTAAGAGCTCAGAAGAGAAGAGGAAAACTTACTTTTCCTCCTCTACAGTTTTCTTGATTTTTCACTTGTAGGCATTAGCTACCAACTCACTACTTTGTAAGTTAGGGGTTTGGCTCTCCTGCCTTTACCCCATGAAACACACAGCCTTCCCATCCCCTTATCCTCCCAAGACAGTTACGTCATCAATTTTTGTCAGAGCTCTTCAGTAACTATAATTCTTATCATTATGACCACATAAATGCTACTCTACTAAGCTACATAGTGATCTACAGTGACTGACTATCCTGAGCGCCTTTTTATTTCCCTGGAGAGTAAGTCAAGTAGTAGCAGCGATCATCAGGAACTCAAACACAAACTCTCATTCAGTTATGTAAACGGCCTCTCAAGACATTTAGAGCATCCCATATTTTACCCATCCGACCTTGAAGAAATGCTTCCAGCTTCTCTGCCGTGTTCTAGTCTGGACTGGTTGTTCTCCACAACGGGGCTAGAACTATCATCCTGGGGTTGACTTTCACCATTTTCCTGAGGATTCCCTTCCGTTCCCTTGGGTGGGATCTCCTGTTTTGTGAATCTTGAGTCTTCTTCCTTGGTTTACTCCCTTGTTTTGGTGAAGCATCCCCTTTGGTAGCTTCTGGATAAAGCCACATGAGAAATACAATTTTTGAGACACTACCTTTCTAAAATGTCTGTAGTCCACCCTGCAAGAGGAGTTCCACCTGCTACTTTTATGTGGACTCCACCATGTAACTAATGTTAGTTGCTTAAGAAAACAAAACAAAACACAGAAAGAATCAGAATAATACAGAGCCCTGGTGTAGAAAAAAATGTTCTCTTGATGTTGGAATATAAACTGAATCTTATTAAAACTTTAAAAGCTGTAGAGATAAACCTTCTGACCTTGAACCAATGAAACATCCATGTAGAACATCCATACATAATGGATGTTCTGTGATTCTAAGACAGGAGTGGTTTTTCCTCCCAGTGTCCAAGGCAGTGCTTTTTCACCTTTTAGCCTCTGGTATTACTGTTGAGAAAACTTATCACATTCTAATTTAATCCTTTGTGGGGTTTTTTGCACTCCATTTTTTCTGTTCACTCTTTCCAAAACTCCTGTTATCTAGATATTAAACCATGTGAATTTGTCCTCTAGTTTTTTATTTTTTCTCTTTTATATCATTTGCTCTATTACCGGGAAAAGCTTCAATTTTATCCTCTAATTTATTAAGTTTCTCAAAATTTCCGTTTTTGTTTCTGAAGTTCTAAAGCTCTTTTTTCTTCAAAAGTTCTGTTTATCTAACATTTTGTTGTTTCAAGGCTGAAATATCTCTTCTTGTCTCACTGAAGATACTACTGATAGTTTTTTTTTTTTTCTTTTCAATGTCTCTGTTTTTCTCATGTCGCTTTTCTAATGTTGATTTGTCTTAGTCTGGATCTTTCACATTAGGGTTTCCTCACATGTAAATCTTGATCCTATGCTCATAAGAATGAGTACGTGGCTGAGGCTTTTCAACAGTGAACTTCACTCAAGGGTCAACTGGCTGAGCTATTTCACTGGGGAAGGTGTAATCAGTACATGTAAGACTTTCTTCTTGAGAGGACTCTTCCCGTCTCCAACCTGAAAGACCGTGACCTGGCTGCCAGTATTCTGGGAGCCAAGAAGATAGGGACGACTGGGGTCTCAGAAGCCAATAAGATTGTAATTACTCTGTCTCTCACCTCCATCCCTGCCTACTGTATTCCAAACCAGAAACCTTCTGTTTTCTTCTGCAGAGAATAAACTTCTAATTCCGTGAGTGTGGAGGAGCCAAGTGTCTGACTACACAAATTGGTGGAGGTGGTCTGGGAATCAAATTGCTCCTTAAAAAGCTTTGCCAAATCCTCCTTCTTTAGATCCTCCCTCGACTCCCATTTCTAGAGGGGCTGTGTTACCAAGTCATAGCTTTTTTAGGGAATCTGTGTGTCAATCCACTTTCCTCACTGCTGATTTAGAATTCTGCTTCCTTATATCTGCTGAAATCAGCACTCGTTTATTTGCTTTCCAGATTCCAAAAGTACGCTGTGATTTTCTCCTCTCCCACTCTCCCCTCCTCTCTTCCACTGAGGTTTCAGAGAGATGTCAGGAGAAAGGGATGTGAGAGGCAGTTCCACCTGCTACTTTTTTGTGGACCTCACCATATAACTAATGTTAGTTGCTTAAGAAAACAAAACAAAACACAGAAAGAATCAGAATAATACAGAGCTCTGATGTAGAAAAAAATGGTCTCTTGACGTTGGAATATTAACTGAATCTTATTAAAATGTTAAAAGTTGTAAAGATAAACCTTCTGACCTTGACCCGATGAAACTTCCTTTGCACCTAGGGAGTAAATCCAGCAATTAAAATAAATGTATAAAGCACCTTGGTATGTAGTTTATTACCTTTATGGTGGTTGTTAGGCAGTTCCCAGAAGTGGCAGCTCTTCTAGTTAATTCTCCCTGATGTTTTCCCTCTCCTTTGCTCCCTGGCTGCTCCCTGAAAACCACCTGTGTATTACTCTCAATACCTTGGGCTGGGCTACGTAGAATGTCCAAAGATACCTTCCCTTAACCTTATTCCAGAGCCAGTCCTTAATTGCCACTCCTTAGTTCCCTTTTCTCTGGGCCCAGTTATATTCTAGAACTAAGGATCTTCCAAACATAAAGAATATCAAGTCTTACAAGTATGATGGAATTAACTGAGCTCCCCACCTGCCCACACAACCTGGATGGCTCAGGCATTTGCAGGGAAATTAATCCCAGGAAGGAGACAAGTGCTCCCTTGGCACCATGATGTCAGGGGTTTTATTTTTGCAAGAAATAGAGTCAAAGTTACATTCATAGGAAGAACATGAATGCTTCACTTAAGACTAGAGTGTTGGTATTTGGAGGAAAATTCTTGCATATGTCGATAAAGTGTGCTTTCCATTAGATAAATTGAGGAGGAAACCAACTTCAGTCATGTAGGTAGAAAGAAAACAAATTAGAGCCAAATCTTCTGCTATTTTTCCCCACTAATGGGACGGGGACACCCATATGCTTTCACTGCCAGCAGAAGCCTGCATGGAGGAAAATTCTCACTAAGATCTAGCCAAAGCCTGCAATGCTGGAGTGTACAAGTCACAAGCTGACAATGGGGAGCATGCCCCTTTACTTTGTGCAGAGGACTGGAACTTTCCAGGGAGGGAGGGGTATGGATGCTGGTTTGAAGAAGGCCTAAAGAAGACAACATGGAGGAGAAAGAGGGAGTTTAGGAGAGAAAGGGCTAAGGAAAGAAGGAATATTCACAAGGACACCCCCTTCCAACATGGAATCCTGAGAGTAGAATAAGGCAATGAATTAGCTTGCACCTCCCGTCCCCCTCAAGTGAAACAATGACTTACATCATCAACATGCTCTACGGGTTTGATCATGGCATGGAAGTTCCCATGCAAAGGACAGGATCTCCTCGTGGTCACCTGTCAAGGCACCAGGCACTACCAGGTAGAAAAGTCAACAGACAGCTTCTCAAGACCAACAGCCATAAGACCAATTCACCTAATCCCCTACCCACCTACACGCACCCAGGAAAAGGGCTAGATCAGGGCATAAGAGGAAAAACAGCCTTGGAAGTGGAGAAGAACTTTGTCCTCTTTCTTCTTCCTTCCATTCCATAATACAGAAGATTCCATCCATTCCATAATACAGAAGTTCTATTGGATGTCCTGGTACTTTGTTTAGTACTGAATTCACAACAGAAGTCCTGCTTTCTTAGGTTTGGGGTAAGGCTAGTGGCATCCTGACTACCAAGACAGTGTCTTCCATTTGCATGTATGCTCTTACCTAAAATATCTAGAGTCTTTTTCCATATGTTCTTTCATCTGATTATCACCACAACAAGAAATGGTTAAGCATTCTAACAGGAAATCCACAGCTCATTGGAGAAGACCAGAGTTTGCTGTGTTGGTCACTCTTTGGGGTCAGAATTATTAGTTACTGGCCAATTAATCAGAAACACATCCTCCTGGGCACCTGAGTGGCTCAGTGGGTTAAGCCTCTGCCTTTGGCTCAGTTCATGATCTTGGGGTCCTGGGATCAAGGCCTGAGTCAGGCTCTCTGCTTGGCAGGGAGCCTGCTTCTCCCTCTCTCTCTCTCTGCCTACTTGTGATCTCTTTCTGTCAAATAAATAAATAAAATCTTAAAAAAAAAAAAAAAGAAAGAAAGAAACAAACAAACAAACACATCCTCCGATCAGCGGCTGCAGTCCAAGAGAGGATCTAAAGGGATCAGGTAGGAAGTGGTCCAAAAGCTCTTGTTCTTTCAGGTAAAAATGGTATAAATTGACACCCTTTCTAGAACAACCCAGTAGAGGGAAAAGAACACAGATTCTGGAGAGAGCCCTTACACTCCTTGGATATGTTACATACTCTACTGAAAGGGACAACCTTCCATAGAAATACCGTATAGCAGTTAACTTTTCTTGAAATACATCTTGAGAACTTTCCATATTCTCCAAGTTGCAAACACTAACACAGAACACAATTACCCCTAGGAAATGAACAAGGAGGAGCCTACACACAGTGATGCTGAGATATGGGAGCACACCCATTTGTTCACTGGTCTCATAATGTCCCCAGTAAAAATTCAGCAGCTAAATTACTACATTCATAACCCTTTGGTGCTGTTCTTAGACACTGGGAAACAAATGTCAACTCCTCAGATGTCAAGGGTTGGCTGTAACCAAGATTTGTATGTATAGCAATAATTAACGTCCCATTGAACAAAGAGAAGCATAATCTGCCAATATTATGGCCTGATGATGAACCACAGTGTAGAATGACATGAGGCAGAAGGCATCATGCAGCCCCAAGAGCAGTCCCTGGGGGGGAAACCTGAACACAGGAATCAATCCACAATCTCATATACCTCGGGAAAGCTGAGAGGATCGAGGCTGAAGGAAAAGTTTTGGGTTTGACAGTGAGATCACTGATAATCTGTAAACTGATTTAGTGAGAGGTTAAAGATCTGAGAGGATTGGCAGGAGATAGAGATATTCTGTTAACAAGTTCCAGGTAAAGAGGAGAATGAAATGAAGAGGATTTGGGGTGGGGTTAGCAGGATTGAAAGACAGCTTTGGGGGAGACAAGGAGTGAAGAAGGACAGGTGGAGGGAAGCTGGTTAACAGTAAGACAAAACACAGACTATTGTGATGGGGGTCAGGACAGGCATTCTTAAGAACAGCATTGAGATATGGTTATCATACCGTTAATGGTACGTATTTAAACTGTATAATTTTATAACTTTGGGACATATGCATATGCCTATGAAACTATCACCCAAATCAAGATAATAAATGTATCCTTCAACCTCTAGAGCTTCCTCCTCCACCTTTGTGGTCCTTTCTCCCCCCAGTCACTCTCATCACCAGGCAACCACTCATCCATTTTCTATCACTGTACATTAGTTTTCACCTCCTAGAATTTTATGTAAATGGAATCACGCAGTACATATACTTTTCTGTCTGATTTCTTTCACTCAGAATAATTATTCTGAGATTCATCCATGTCATTGCAAGTATCCGTTAATCATTCCTTTTTAGTGCTGAGTACTATTCCACTGTATGGATGTACCACAGTTTGTTTACCCATTCACATGTTGAAGGGTGATTGAGTTTCCAGTTTTTGGCTATTCCAAATAAGGCTGCTGGGAACACTGGAGCACAAGTCCATGCAAGACTTTCGTTAGACACAAGCTTTTGTTTCTCTTGGGTAAATACCTAGAGGTAGAATGACTGGATTGTGTGATAAGTATAGGTTTAATTTTTAAGAAACTGCTGGACTATTTAATGAAGTGGCTGTAACATTTTGTATTCCCACCAGCAGCATAAGAGAGTCCCCGCTGCTCCACATCTTGCCAACACCTAGTGTGATCAGTTGTTTTAATTACAGCCATTATAATGTGTGCAGTGGTATCTCATTGTGATTTTAAATGGCATTCACTATTGACAGTGAGCATCTTTTTATCATGGGCCTATCTGCCATCCCCCTATCTTTTTGAAGTATCTTTTTAGCTCTTCTGCCCTTTTTTTTTTTTAAATGGGGTTGTCTATTATTGAGTTTTGAGGGTTTAAAACATATATTTGGGATATAATTGGTCTATTAGATAAATGATTTGCAAATATTTTTGCCAGTGTGTAGCTGACCTATTCATTCCCTTAACAGTGACTTTTGAAGACCAGAAATTCTGAATTTTGATGAATTTCAATTTATCAAGTAGTTCTTTTATGGACTGTGCTTTTATTACAATATCTCAAAAATCTTCACCTAGCCCAAATTCACAAAAGTTTTGTCTCATATTTACTTCTAGAAGTTTTATAGTTTTAGGTCTTACATTTACAGCTATCACCCATTTTGAGATAATTTTTGTGTACAGTGTGAGGTAAGGGGCCCAGTTTATTCTTTCACAGGAAGATATCCAGTTGTCTAAGCACCATTTGTTGAAAAAATTATCTTTTCTCCACTGAATTGGCTTTAAACCTGTCAAAAAATCAGTTTCTGTGTGGGTGTGTCTCTTGTCTTTATGCTCTATTCCACCGATCTTCTGTCTCTCTTTACATCAATATTATAATTAATATAGCTTTATAATAAGTCTTGAAATCACGTAGTGCTAGTACTTCAACTTTTGTTCTTTTTCAAAGTTATTGTTGCTACACTAGCCCTTTGAATTTCCATATAAATTTGAAAACCCATTTTTTTAATCTGCACCAAAAAGTCTGCTATGATTTTATTAGAATTATGTTGAATCTACAGATCAATTTGGAGAAATTACATCCTAAATGGGTCTTTGGATCCATGAATGTAATATATCATTTTATTTATTTCAGTCTTTTCTAACTTTACTCAACATTGTTTTTGTAGTTTTCAGTACACAGGTCTGGTCATTCACATCTTTTTTTCAGATTTATTCCTAAGTATTTCAAATTTTTGATGCTATTGCTAATATATTTTTATTTAAATTTCCAACTGTTCATAGCTGGTATATAGAAATACAAATGATTTTGGTATATTGATCCCATATTTTTCAAAACTCATCTATTAGTTCTAGTAGCTTTTTGTGGATTCTATCAGATTTTCTACATGGATGATCATGTTGTCTGAGAATAAAGGCACCTGTACTTCTTCCATTCCAATCTAGCTACTTTTCATTTCTTTTTCTTGCCTTATTGCACTAGTTAGAACATCAAGTGCAATGATGATAGAATAGAAATGGTGAGAACAGACTTCTTTGACTTGTTCATGATCTCAGGAGGAAAGCATTCAGTCTTCTGACATTATGATGTTAGCTGTAGGTTTTTCATAGATTCTAATTATCAGGTTAAGGAAGTTCCCTTCTATTTCTAGTGTGCTCGTCCTTTCCTATCAGGAAAGGATGATGAATTTTGTCAATCCTTTTTCTATATCTATTAAGATGGTCATGTGATTTTTTTGTAGCTTATTAATATGATGAATTATATTCATTAATTTTCAAACATTAAACTAAACTTGAGTTCTTGGAATAAACTCCACTTGGTCATAATGTATTTTTTTATATATATATATTGTTGGATTTGACTGGCTTGTGGTTTTCATGTATCATCTTTGGCTGAATTTGGTATCAGGGCAATGCTTGACTCAGGGAAAGAGTTGAGAAGTTTTCCACCTTTCCAATTTTCTGGAAGAGTGTAGATAGAATTGAAGCAATTTCTTCCATAAATGTGTCATAAAATTAATCAGTAAAGCCATCTTGCTTGGATTTTTCCTTGTAGGAAGGTGTTTTTTGTTTTTTGGTTTTTTAAGATTTTATTTATTTATTTGAGAGAGAAAGAGAGAACACTCATGAATGGGGAGAAGGGGCAGAGGGAGAGGAAGAAGCGGACTCCCTGCTAAGCAGGAAGTCCAATGTAAGACTCAATCCCAGGACCCTGAGATCATGACCTAGCCAAAGGCAGACACTTAACCAACTGAGCCATTCAGGGGCCCCTCTTTGTGGGAAGATTTTAATGACAAGTGCAATTGTTTAGTAAATATCCAACTATCCAGGTTATCAGTCTCTTATTGTGTAAGATTTTGCGGTTTGTGTCTGTCAAAGAACTTGTTTATTTCAACTAAGTTGTTGAATTTATTAACATTAAGTTATATACAATATTCCATTATCCTTTTAGTGTAGGTCTTCTCACTAGGAATTATTGCTATTTTGGAGTAGAGAAGTCTGTTGAGGAGGCATACTCTGTGCCTTGTGGGATGTTTAGCAGTGTCCCTGGTCTCTATCCACTGCATGCCAGTAGCATCCCCCCAGCTCCCCAACTGTGATAATAAAAACTGTCTCCAGACATTGCCAAATATCCTTGGGGTGGGGGGTTGAATAATGCCCAGTAGAGAACCATTGTTTTAACATCTGTAGAATCTGTAAGGATGGATTCTCAATCTTAATATTGGTGAGGTGCGTTGTCTCTCTTTTTTACCTTCCTCAATCCGTCTAGAGAGTCTTAAATTGATCTCAAAGAAGGCAGGAGGGAGGGAGGGCGGCTGTTTCAGTTGCTGACTTGGCAGAGCCCTTGCTTCAATTCAATTTCATCCCAGCTGGCATCAGTTTTTCACGTTATGCACAGCCACCATGAGGATTATCCCAAATATCGCTCAGAAGGCACGTAACAGAGAGATGAGCCCCAGATGTATATGAAAAATGGTTTGCATGTGTTCCATCAGCAGCTCTACAATGATCTACATTGGCCTGGAATCACTCCTCAGGCCATTTAAGGGCAATTTGTGAGTTATAGCTTATTTTGCTACTGTGGGTGTTGCTGGTCTTGATTATTTCCTTCATGTCTTCCCACCCATCTGTCCTTCCAATCACAGAAACGAAGATGAGCCCATGAGTAGAAAGGGGAGAGGCCACAGATCTCCAGAGGAGCTCGACAGAACAGCCTACTTTGCACCTGGTCCTGGTTCCAGCACAGAATAAGTTCCCCCTTCATCTCCTCCCGTGATCCCGAGCCTTCTCACTCCCCCTCCACTCCCTTGCCAGACTTCTTTTTCTTTTACTGTGGCTTTTCCACAGCCCCCAGAGGTAGGACCCAGACTCAATTACCACATTGCAACTATACTGAATGGCGCATGATTTTAGGCTGTCCCCAAACACTAACTTGCCTACTGTGTCTCTTAGTTTACAATGAGCTCATACGCTTAGGTAAGCATCTTCTGCAAAGGACCCAATGAACATGCTTGTACTTAAGTGACAGTATTTTAAAGATTTTATTTATTTATTTGACAGAGAGAAATCACAGTAGGCAGAGAGGCAGGCAGATAGAGAGAGAGAGAGAGAGAGAGAGGAGGAAGCAGGCTCCCTGCCGAGCAGAGAGCCCGATGCGGGACTCGATCCCAGGACCCTGAGATCATGACCTGAGCCGAAGGCAGAGGCTTAACCAACTGAGCCACCCAGGCGCCCCAAGTGACAGTATTTTAATGTGTTACCCCTCCTAGGGGTGTTTGGAGATCACTGAAGTGGGGGCTCTTTTCATCTTTCATGATGTTAGAACAGAAATGGAAGGTCACTGCTATGAGAAGCAGTTTTCACACTTGGTGGACTTCTGGATTAGACTGTGATTCCCAAATCAAATGTACAAGAGGACAGAAAATTATTTTCTCTATTCAGAGACGCAAGAGTGAGGAAATAGGCCATGGAATGAGAGAAGGGAGAATTTGAGGGGGAATCCCTGCTTTGAAGGGGGTGGGTAGAAGTTATAGAAGATAGGGAGTGAAGTTGAGGAGGCCAGAACTCTAAGATACCCTCAAAGTACTGTGCTTTACACTTCTACATCCTTCTATCAAAGAAATACAATCATGACAGCAAAAGCAGGCATTTGTGACAGGCTAGAGGAGAAATATTTCGTACACAGCCCTACTTCCCAAGAGCCCTCATATTAAGCCCTGGTGAGGAACTGCCTGGTCCACCCACAGATTGGGAGTCTGAGGCGGGGCCTCAGACTGGGCGGGTTCATGGACCCGGGTCTCCGTTAAGGATGAAGGCTCACAGCCAGGATGCTTAGGACTGTGAGGCCAACTGCCCATCTAGGCATGGGGCCTGGACCAAAACTCCCAGAGCTGTACTGAGGCAAGGAATTCAGGTCTCTGTGGGCTAGATTTTCCACCTCCCTAATCACCTGTCCCTTAAATGAGAAGCGTGAGGGTACATCATCACGAATACTAAGTGCTTAGCCAAGTAGCACGTTGTTAAGTGCTGACGGCTAATATTTTTCTAATCCAGCGTCATTTGGGATTGAAATTTCGGGCCCAAGTGGTTTGCTTGATCTTTGTGTCCTGCCATGTGTATTCCTCAGGAGCAAGCATTTGATTGGGTTAATTTATCACCTTTCCATCTGAAATACAGAATCGCTCTAGATCGTCAGGGACGCAGCCAGGCTCTCCGGGGCCCATCTCAGCACATGGCTGCCTCTGGCTTAGGTATCAATCAGCTGTGGCTGGAAGAACATGTTTATGTCACTTCCCATCTGTGACACTGGCCGTGACAGCTTATGGAGCACGTTTAGGTCCCATCCCTGGGAAGAGAGACAGGAAGAAGCCAGGGGTGTGCCAGGCACTGTGATGCACTAGATGGAACTGAACACTCCACAAGACAGAATGACGTCATTCGTAACCCAGAAGGGAAAAAACGCTATACTAACAAACCAACCAGAAAATTCTTTCCTTCCTTTCCTCCTCCAAAAAAACATTTATTCAGTCTCCATTTCTACTGAGTGTCCATTTCGATGCTATATTGTAGGGTGCAAATATGACCAAGACATAATTCCAATCCCTGCTCTTGACAAATCTACATTCAAATAGAGGGGGAAAAAAACGCTATGATACAGAAGTGCCAAATGCTTTTGTGGGGCAGAGCGGGGGCCGAGGGAGAGGACCCATCTGGGATTAGAAGATTCGAGGGTCTGAGGCACAGGAGAAGCTGGAGATGACTTCCCCCCTCCCCACCCTGCCCCCGGCACACAGCAACTAAGTGGCGATGCTAGGATTTGAACCCAGGCTGTTTGGCCCCCAGCCCACCTGCTTAAGGTCGGCTAAAGGATATGGCAAGAGAAGAGGAACCATAGAAAACAGGATCAGAAAGGTCAGGTAGGATCAGAACTTGGAAGGCCTTGGACGCTGTGCCGGGAGGTCAGATTTTACTCTGCATGTAATTAGAAACTTGGAAGCAAATCTGGAAGATTCTTCTGGTAGAGGCATGAAGAGGCTAGAGGCGAAACAGGGAGAAGGTGCCCTGTTAGAAGGCCTTGTGACCATCGGGTGACACGGAAGCAAAGGTGGGACCTAAGGGAGAGGCAGTGGGAAGGGGAAGACAGGGACGAAAATTCAGCCTATGACTGCACGGAGGATGTAGGACTTGGTGGCTGTGGCCTGGGGGCGAGTCAGTCCCACACAGGTGAGATCACTGGCCTGCAAACTAATCTTCAGCTCACAGTTTGGATGCCATTCTGTAATTTCCAGAAAGGCAGGGGCTCTGGGGCTGGAGATCTGTTTCTGATGAGACAGCACCCCACCTCTGGTGAAAGAACGTGGCGCTGGCCAACAAGGCCCCTCCTGAGACCAGATCTTCAGCTGCCCCGGTGCTTGTAGACTCTAGAATGACGCGAAATTCCAACTGCAGGGATCTGGGGGAGCTTTGGCCACAGACGCCCATAGCAACGAGAAAGTGCTGTGCGTCTACGGTATACCAGCTCCTAGGTTTGCTGCAGACTGCGTTTGCAATAGGAAGGGTGGGACACACCGGCCTCTGTGGCCCCCAGGCAGACGTGCCTGAGCAAAGACGGCCGATATTCCAGCTACTTTCATCACTTCACGACTGAACCCCCAGGAGTTTGCCTGAGGCTTCTAAAGGACCAAGAATCGCTTTCAGGAAACTGAGGCTGCCCAACGTGTCGGTGAGGTGTTTAGTGGGAGATGAGGAGGGGTGAGGGGAGAAGGAGAAAACACCCAAAGATGCTGCCTGTTCACACCTACAGGAGAGAACGTGACGCCGCTCCCAGGAACAAGGACTGGGTTTGGAAGCTCACTTACTGGGTGACAATAGGTCCCTGCATGGGGGAACTGATGCAGAGGCCCGGGGTCCCAAGCTGGGGAGCTGGGTGCTGTCACCATCAAGGGATCACTGAAGCTGGGACTCTCCCAGGAGACAAGACCTGGGAGAGATCCTCAGAGGAATGCTGATGGCGCGACACTGTCCCCAAGTAGCTCAAGCCAGATGAAGACCTAGCACATCTCACACGTGAAAAGATAAAAGAGACAGACTGACAGACACCAAGGCTCCTTGGTAGATGCCTGGGTTGGTTCACCAGGGCCACCATAACAAACGCCACACTTGGGGGCTTACACGACAGAAAGCAGTTTTCTCACAGCGCTGGAAGGTCCAAGAGGAAGATGTCAGCTTGGTCAGCTTAAGACCCACATATTTTCTGGTACAAAGGAGAGGCCCTATCCTTTGTGCTCTCATCCTTTTTTCCAAAGGAAGAGGTTTCCCTTGAAGTAACTGTTCTACATGACTGTAGAAGACTATCCTAGAGTCTCCCTCTTTTTAACTATATATTTTTTTTCCTACGTAGTTACATACATTTAAGATGCACCCAGCTGGAAACAGCCATTTCTTTCCTTACACAAAGTCTAAATATGATATAGCTTACTTACCTAAGCTATTTTTTAATTATCTTTCCTCTTTAGAATCTAGATATGACCTCACTGAAAGGCAGGGCAGTTGCCATGGTAAGAGCAGGTGTTTGTATTTGCAAGAGCTGAGGGGAAGTCCCACACCACCAAGTGACGTGGACACTGGTGTACAAGTGCGGGCGAGAGACTATTTGCGCTAGAAGTCTCCGCTGCTTGTTCCAAACCCTCTCTGTTCCATGCTGCGTTGCAGTTTCTGTACGGTCCTTCTTGCTACTGCCACATTCTGCGATTTGCTTGTTTGCATGTTTATGGCTGTCTCCTCCTCTAGGGTGTAAACTCTAGGACAGCAATGCCCTTCTTGCTTCTCCTGCTCCTTGGACACATAGTAGGTGTTCAGTTAATGTGTCTTGAATGAACGAATGTCTAAACCAACACTCCCTTTGGTGCATCATGATCCCTTAAGATGTTTGTTGAAAGTGCAGGCTCTTGGCCTTGTCCAAACCCTGTAATCAGAATCTGTGGTATGGGAGAGGGGGGCACCCAGGACATAGCATCGCTCGTTCCAGCCTGACCTGGATCCAGAGAACTCTAAAGGAGCATAGGGTGTAACTGGGTGTCCATTCCTCAGCAAACTCACTCTCTAATTGGCAAGCAAGTAGCCAATGATTCTAGGAAATGCATTACTATGTGCTCTGGGGTGGGTTGCCCATTCCAGGTGTAGAGGAATTTTACCAAGGAGTTGTGGGGGGGGAGGTCTATCTGGCGCATGTGGTTAAAGAAGCCTTTTGGCAAGGTACGGTTCTGAGAAAAGACACAGAAGGTGTGTTGATTTTGTGGGATGGAAACAGGCCCATCTGTAGACCAGCTGGCTTTACAAAGACTTTGAGGTTGTTTACGAGGTTAGCATAGTTGTACAAACCCAGAGAGGCCTGGTACCTACCGCTCTCCAAATGAGAAGGACCACCATGGAGGAAAAGGAGGGGCATGAGCTCTCATCTTGCCTGAATGATGGACTAATTTCGGAGCTGGGGGCACACCGTGGCTTCTCTCTGAGCTTTAATTTCTTGGCTGCGAAAAGAGGGAGAATAATTTACATCAATCTCTCCCGTAGGCCTGGGGTAAGGGGAAAAGGGCAGAAATAGCTGGAATAATGGTTGGGATACCAAGGAACAATGGGAAAAGGCTCTCATTACTAGTACCTCTATGATTTGCCAGCACATAATTACCAATTCCTCTATATCCCAGCACCAAGAAGCCTCTCGAAGCTCTGAATTCTCTGTGGGCACTTTACCTTCAAGCCCGCCAAGTCTTTTTTTTTTTTTTTAAGATTTTATTTATTTATTCGACAGAGAGATCAAAAGTAGGCAGAGAGGCAGACAGAGAGAGAGGGGGAAGCAGGCTCCCTGCTGAGCAGAGAGCCTGATATGGGGCTCGATCCCAGGACCCTGAGATCATGACCTGAGCAGAAGGCAGAGGCTTAACTCACTGAGCCACCCAGGTGCCCCAGAAACCCGCCAGGTCTTGCAGCAACTAAAACCCAGTTTCCACAGTTTGATTTTCCACGCTTCAGCTTACATATTCACTACGTGCTTAAATCCCTGCATCTCCTTCCAAGTGGCTCCTGACCCACGCTTGGGGTTGCCCTGGTTTGCAGAAAAGGGTCCCTAGAACGTGTGTTCTGACTTAAGCCACAGAAAAATGGAACCTATGACACACTTTATTATTTTTTTAAAGATTTTATTCATTTTACGTGAGAGAGAGAAAGAGGGAGAGAGCACGAGCTGGGGGAGCAGCAGAGGCAGAGGGAAAAGCAGACGGCTCTGAGCAGGGAGCTGATGCGGGGCTCGATCCCAGGACTCTGGGATCACGGCATGAGAGGAAAAGCTTAACCCACTAAGCCACCCAGGTGCCCCCATATGACACACTTTAAAATCAAACTTTCTCATATTTGGAGCCCCCCCAGGTTGCATCAGAATGGCCTTCTGCAATGAGCCCAGTTCTGTGTCTCCTCCTGCAGGGGGGCTGGGGGTGATGGAGACCCCGACTCTTCCTCGAGCATCAGATCTAGTTCTCGGGAACAAGTGTTAAATCTCATCAGCACAGTGAGTCAAACATGCTTCACTGGGTGTCTCTGATCTCACAAGCCTGTGTGTAAAAAGGAAATTACAATTCTCCTCTAACACCAAGATGTGGATGTTGTGGGTTCACTCCAGGCTTCTTGCTGGAATTTCCAAGAATTCCCAAGGGCGCTGCCTCCTGCTCTTCTAGGACAGATCACTTCGCTTTTGCTGCCCTGTTTTCCCTCTGAGGTGCTGCCGTGATGCAGCCTGGGATCACTACGGTCTCATGAGATAGTTGAGCCCGCCCGTCCTTGGCGGGTGGCTGCCAATGCCAGCTGCCGTCAGCCTCCTCACGTTCCCCACTGCTCAAAGATGGTGCATTGCCTGTCAACTGTGTCACTGGGGACAAGTGAGGCACCACTCAGGGGGTGACAGGGCTGCACGTCTGGAAGGGCACCCCGCCTGTGCTCAGTCACCCTTGTGGTCACCCACACAGCCATCCGTGGGCTTCCTTGGGGCACAGGGCACCACAGGAGCACCTACCGTCCAGCCGTGAGGCTCCCCAGGTGGCTTTGCCCCTTGTCATTAAGGCCACATAGGCCCCAGAGAGAAAAGTCCTACTTCTCCTATTTTCTGTCCCCCTCTTCCCTCCCTACTCTGGGATTAAACTCTTTTCAGGAAGAAGAATGTCCGTTTACTCAGAGGAAAACACCCATTGCTACCTATGGGGGCTGGTGACCACCAGTCGGCACTGGTCCCTAGAGTCACAGATGACCCATTCCTCAGAGCCCAGCCCACTGTGACTCTGATGCCGGCAAGAAATCAGCCCAGGAGGGCAAATTCTGTGTCATTCCCCTCACAGGAGGTACCCTGAGTACTCAGGTTCAGTAGACGGGGTACAGCGGGGTCGCCCCAAGCAGAGGTGGTGAGGGTGGGGGGGACAAAGAGGTGAGACTTAGTGGGGACCGAGTTTCAGCTGCAGAGGTTGACAAAGGTTTGGAGTTGGTTGGCGGTGACGGCTGCATAACAGTGAGAATGAGTTTCCAGCCGGGCTTTCCAGGGTTGCGACGATGCATATTCTGTTAGGTTTATTTTCCCGTAAAAACAGAAAGAATCAGCCCAGGTCACACTGTGCGGGGCTGGACAGCTCTTGCCAGCAGCTCACTCCGGCGCAAGGTGATGCGGGGACAGGGCCCTCCAGCCAAGTTCAGCCCTCCTGAGAGCATGTTTGCCTGGAGAGGTTCACAAACATTTCCCAAGAGCGACCTACTTTTCTGTTCAGGCTAAATTCACATTTGACGAGGGAAAAAAAAAATTCTTCTATCTCTGCAGGGGTGTAGCGGGCTGGTACAGACTGTCCTCAGGGGGTCAGGATCAAGCATGCGCTCAACTCTCTGACCTAAAGCTCCTTCCTGGCCTGTTTGCTCAACACAAGGAGTGTCTCTGGGGCCTTGGGAGCCTCCACCTCCCCAGGCAGAAAACTGCTGGCAACTTCTCAGCAGCAAAGGGTAAAACACAATGTTCTGCGAGCCGTGGGCTGTGCATGGATGGCTAGACCGGCGGGCACCTTCCCATCTGTGTGCTTGGGAGAGATCAATCTTGAGTCCAAAGAACGTTTTGTCTTTGCTCCGGCTAACCTGCCCCCCACTGCCAGGTCCCCTTGCTCTCTCACTCCAGCCTTCAGCAGCATTCTGGTGTAAAGGTTTGGGTAATCTGATACGATGTCAACCGTTGCCAACCTCCCACACGGGAAAGGCCGGGCTCATGCTCCTCCTGGCTGGAGGCCTTTCACAGAACCTGGGAAATGCTCGCTGTGGGACAGATCACTCTTCTCCACTCAGGCACACTTCAAACACAGGGACGGGGAAGGGACGTTGAGTAGCAGAAGGAAACAGAACCACTTTATGTGCATCAGTGAGAGCCCAGAAGGAGAAATCCCCACTGTGGTTTACAGACCCTCCACATACTGCTCTTGGGCCTGGGAATGGGACCCCCCGCCCTCACCCCCATCGGCTCTCAGCAAGCCTCAGTGGGGCTTCTGGGCTTCAACACACTTCCTGAAGATAAAGAATTCCAAGAAGTCACTATGAATTGTCCTAAGGGGGTCATTGACAGCATCTGAGCATCTGTTAGGATTGGATTTTCTTTTCTTTTCTTTTCTTTTCTTTTCTTTTCTAAGATTTTATTTGTTTGAGAGAGAGCGTGCACACAAGCAGGGAGGAGGGGCAGAGGGAGAGGGAGAAGCAGACTCCCTGCTGAGCAGGGAATCCCATGAGGGACTTGATCCCAGGACCCCGGGATCATGACCTGTGATGAAGGCAGACACTTAATCGACTGAGCCACCCAGGAGCCCTAGGATGGGATTTTCTAAAGCAGGAAAAAATATCTAAACTGTATCCAGGTCAACAGATTTTGTTTACCACTATTAAACATATTTTCTGCTGCCCCAACTTTCCGAGAAGTTAGTTTGAACAGAAACGAGTCTTCTTGTTATGCTTTTCAGCTGCCCCACATCTAAAGGTCTACGTTTCAGGAATCCCCCACCTTACTCAAACAAAGCTTGCCTTATGTTCTAAAGGAAGAAAATGACAGAGGCTCACCTTCCCAGACTCCCTTGCAGCTCAGGCAGTGACACACACCCTGCCTGTCAGGGTCCCAGCCCAGGCTTTCCACTGGAAGCTACTGATGAGAGAAGGCAGGGGCAAGGCAGGACGCATTTCAATGCCAGATGGTGGCGGCTGCACGAGTTCTAGAAACACTTCCAATGGCTAGTCTCTGGTCCCTGTAGGGACATGAGAGGCTCTGGGCTATGATATTGATGGTTGTTTCTGGCCACACGGTTCCCAAGCCTAACTGTCTGGTCCTTCTGGAAATTCTGTCAACTACCTGATATCATTTCTCCTGTAGCCTCTTTCTTGTTAAGTAAACCTGAGTTGGTTCCTATTGCTCAAAACTAAAATTCCCAAATGAAAGTCTCCTACTTGCATTATACCCAGCACCACGTATGGGAGAAATAGTATTTATTGTAGATTAAACCCTGATGTTGCAAAACAAACAAACAAACAAAAAACCCAAACATACTAGCGTGCTTTCCAGTAATTTCCAGCTCTCTAAAAACATCAGCAGTAAGTTCTTACTACCTAAAGCACAGTCTTCTTGGAGGAGGCACAAGAATGGACATTGTAAAGAATTTGCCATATACCAAGTCTTTCCCAATGGGCTGAAGAATCAATGTCCCAGCTTAACGGATACCTAAAATTCAGGCAGTGCCAGGCTCGAGGAAAAGTCCAGACCAGGGCACACAGGTCTCAGAAGACAGGCTCAAGGAGGAAGAGACCCCCGGTGCTCCCCCATCTCCTTTATCCAGCCTTCCCTCACTGTTCCTCGTGCGGGTAGGCCCAGGCTGGGTCCAAGAGGGTCCTTGGCTTCACAAAGGATGGAAATCAGATGCGAGCCAGCAGAGCCGACTGAAGATGTATAGAGAGAGAGATGGATGGATTGTCCAGGAGACTCAGAAAGGAAAGAGCACGGAGCTCTTCTTTGCTTGGGGTCTGGGGTTTTTATTGGCAATTGTAGTCTGGTGCGCGTGTCCACTTAGGCATCCAGGAACTGGTCAGAACCAGGATAGGGTCCAGGGATCCTTCATAAGTCACTCATTCCCAGCACTCATGGGTCTTGGTGTCAAGGTCTTTGGAGCCCATGGTTACCACCACCCTGCCCAGTCACTCCTTTGTCGTGACCTACAGTGCTGGAACACTCTGAAGATAGCCGTGATCTCTTTGTCCCTTACAAGGAGGACATATGCCATTTCCATTACAAGGCACATGCAGAGTGGGGCAGGATGCAGGCCCTAGCAAGGATAGATTCCTGAAAAGGAGCAAAGGAAAACAAAAGAAAACAAAAGCAAAACAAAAATGGCAGTCTGTTCAGTTTCCCGGTGTCATTCCCAGGACTATGTTACCCATCCGTGGAAGGACAGGGGTGGGGCAGACAGGTACGTTGGACTTGGATTCAAAAGGCTCTCTCTGCATAGGGCTATTCCCCAGCTGGGAGCTGGCGCCTGAGACTGGGCCATGCTTATGGTCCCGTGGACCCTCAGTTTCCCCACTGGTAAAACAGGTGAGAGATGTGAACGAAATCAGCTTGTTCTGAAATCCTAACCCAACAGCCAGTATGGGACTGGGAAGTTTTGTTTTTCACGGGAATGAGTAAACACCCCCTAAAAATGTAACGAGTTCTTCATAAAGCGAATTTATTTCTGTTAACACACTAAGTTATATTTTGTTGTGATTCACTTTAGTGTGACAGACGTCATGGGGATGATGGTGAATAACAGGTGCTTTAATTTCTTTATCTGAGTGAAGAACGAATTGGCAAATTCTACATCGGTCTTTTGAATCCTTTTGTGGAATTTTATCAGTCTGTGAAATCCCGAAATCTGGAAACTGTTAGATGATCTAAATTCTACGTTCCCTGGGTCTGCTCTAAACTTCTTTGTGTCTGTAGCTTTGATCCATTGGAACTACCTGGAGAATGTGTAAAGAGCTGAGAGTCAGATTTTTGATATAACATTAAAAACTGTGCATAATGCTTAAATAATATATTCTCATAGCATTGACTGAATTTAGCTGAATTTTAACAGAATTTAATGGTTTCTTATATAAATGGATTACAGCACTGCCTGCCTGCCTCCCTTTCGTCCCTGGTGATAGTTAACTCTGGCTTTAACTAGCTACCCACGGTCTTTCAGAAAACCTTGAACAAAGGAAATTACTCTCACCTTTTACCTAGATAGCAGTCAGCATTTGCACCATTACCAAGCCTTGCAAGCATCCCATGCTTGCCACACAGCCAGAGCTGAGCTCCTGTTCAGCACGTGTCATCTGACTTCATTTCAGAGATAGTTGGGAGGTAACTTCAACTGGCAGGACCCTAAGCAGATGAGTTTGTGCTTGGAGAACAGTAGGCTATTTCAAAGTCTCCATTTGTGAGTTGCTTATAATGTTTATTTCCATTTACCACGTAAGGGCCCTACTGGGCCCGGAGAAAGGGCAGGAATCTTAATCTATGCTAACATTTAAATATCACTATACTGACAATATGAAGCTTTACTTATTTTTCTTTTAAAGCTCCATTAATTAGTTTCTTTTTGCCTGAGAATCCCAACTTCCACTCAATGTATATGATCCAGACTCTTACCGAGTTCTACTCTAAACTAGGTTTTGTTTTTGTTTTTGTTTTTTTAAGATTTTAAAGATTATTTATTTGACAGATGGAGATCACAAGTAGGCAGAGAGGCAGGCAGAGAGAGAGGGGGAAGCAGGCTCCCCACTGGGCAGCGAACCCCATGCAGGGCTTGATCCCAGGACCCTGAGATCATGACCTGAGCAGAAGGCAGAAGCTTAACCCACTGAGCCACCCAGGTACCCCATTTAAACTAGGTTTTTATGAAACTCTCCCTTTTATTCAGAGGACTTATTTCAGTCTGTGATGGGACATATATTACACATATTTATTTGTGTGATTATTTGAATAAGAGCTGTCACTCCCTCTGGGTGCAAAATGCTAAGAGACCCAGGATCGGGTTTGTCACTACACGCCCAGCAAGCCGCAGGCTCTTAAGAACAATGTTTCCTGGATGCAGGATGAAGTTTCAGAGCACTTGTCCCTGTTTAAGGACAAGCTGTCAAAAAGTACTGGCTCCTTCTCAACAACCAGCCTTCTGCTGCTGTGTGCCCTCAAGTCTAATGGCTTGACATTCATACTAAAACCAAATCAAGGTGCTGATACAAACCATTTGGAACTTGCATAAAATCAACAGACAACCCTTCCTTGCTTTTTCTGAAACCCTTTTCCCAGACTGTTCACCTGTTAAGATGGTTCTACATCTGGCCTAGTTTACAGCAGAAGGTGATGAAGTTTTGGGGTTGGGCTTTTTTCTCTTCTATCTCAGACAGAATCTGCCAGAAGCCATGACCACAGGGACTCAGCCGAGTTGGCTCTTTACAGAACCACGGGCTGGAAGAGGTGCCTCTCTCATTCTGCAAGCAGCAGCCCCGCCCCGGGGACAGAGCAGGTTCTGGAAACAGGGTAAAGGTTATCCCAGGGCAGTGAGGAGGGAGATGCTAAACCAAGTCCTGGCACCAGCTCAGTCCGAGCAGGTGCAGGGACTGTACAAGCTGAAGGAGATGATTTCTAGAGCCAAGAACCTTGGTCTCCAGGTCATAAGCATCTCAGGGTTGGCCATGACTCAGACTGGTACTTAGCTTTCCTTCAAGTTCTGATGCAAGGAGCCCATTCCTGAACCCAAGGCAGAGAAACTGCACAGGAGCACCCCTGGCCAAGGACCCTCTCCTTAGCTAGCTGTCTTGCTCCCCCATGTCTGTGTCTCAGGGCAGTACGGAGCCCGACTCACCCTCCGACCTTGAATCCCATGAAGGCGCCTGGGGTCACCTTGGTGACATGACATCGCTTATGGGACTTGGGAATATCTTCCTTGTCCCTGTGAACATTTTCCAAGCCCAGCTCCTCCCACCCTGTCTTTCCCCCACTAGTGATGGGGTTCAGAGCACAGGCTAAACGGTGGGGTAGTCTGATTCCCTTTGCCCTTGGCGGTGGTGAAGGAGAGGGGAACTGACCCTGGGTTCTCCCCTGCCTCTCTCCCTACCTCGCCCCCTCTAAGGGGCACTTGTCAATGCTCTATCCCTTCCCCTGTTTGTCACAGAGAAAACTCAGATGTTTGGGACTTCTTCAGTGCCCCCTAGTCTGGAGCAGACCCCTCCGGGGTTCCACCCGGCGTTCCACTTCAGCAGCTCTCTTCCGACCAGCTCCCCCTGCGGGACTCTGGATTTCTGTCACGGATGCAGAGATTTCCTCTATGGTCCAGGGCCAGTGCAGCTTGCCCCTCCCCCACGCCCACGTGTGTCGGTGGCCACGCCCCCACGCAGCCCTTCCTCTGCGCGCCCCTCTCAGCCATCCTCTCCCTGCACTGCGACACTGGCCAGGCCTCAGGGACCTAGTGAGCTCCCATCACTAGCACGTCCTGAAAGGGCTCGGCTTCCAGCCTCTCTATTCTTGAACCCAGTAGATTAAAAACTGCTAGGTTTTTAAATTAAAAACCACGGATTGCACCTACAGGGTCTCCCAGGGGACTTGCTAGAACTTGGGAGACCGGGGCTTGATGCAGCCCTCCTATAAGGCATTATTCAGAGGTGGCCCTGGAGAATGTGAGAAATCTCCATGTCTGACCACGTTCTGAGTTCGAGGTGCTAATCCATCCAGGACCGCATGGCAACAACACACACTCAGAGGCGCACACACCTTGGATTGAGATCCCAGGGTAATCACTTACTGGTTTTGCAACGTTTAAAAAATGATTTAACTTCCTGGTGCCTCTGTTTCTTCCCCCACAAAATGGGGTCAGTGTGACAATTAAAACTCATGACACATGCGAAGCATTGGAACCAGCAGTGAGTACCACTTAAAGGTAAGATGTCCCCTCCCAGTACGTCAGCCATACATGGAATTTCATTCCAAAATACTCTTTTCACTAAGTCCTTTTCTTTACTCAAAAATACCCGATGCTTACTTCCAAAGAGTAGAGTTTGGAAACCAGGGAAAAAACAACTTTACGGTGGAAAAATCTGACAAACTGTATCTTGACCACAATGGGGTGCCTCAGTGGGTTAATACCTCTGCCTTCAGCTTGGGTCATGGTCTCAGGGTCCTGGGATCGAGCCCCGCATCGGGCTTTCTGCTCCTCGGGGAGCCTGCTTCCTCCTCTCTGCCTGCCTCTCTGCCTACTTGTGATCTCTCTCTCTGTCAAATAAATAAATAAAAATGTTTAAAAAAAAAACCCTGCAAGAGAAAAAGGACATTAGGGGAACTCTGAGTAAAGAATGGACTTCAGTTCATAGCACTATATCAATATCGGCTCACTAGTTGCGGTAAACATGCTGTAGTAATAGAAGATCTTAACATCAGGGGAAACTGGGTGAGGGATATGTGGGAACTCTTTGTATTATCTGTACAACCCTTTGGTAATCTAAAACTATTCTAAAATAAAAAGGTTATTTAAGTAAAAAGGAGAAATCCTAACAACTCCCACCATCTACACCACGCACTCACTACTGGACACCCAACCTACCTCCTCGCATCTCAGTGGGAACCCTCCCACTCGACCTGGTGGGTCTTCCAGACCTCACCACCCCTGTCCCAGCAAGCCTTCTGCTCTGAAACCCACATTCTCAGCTCTGCCTCCCCCCCACCTCCCTTCCAAACTCGAGATCCTGCCAGGCCACTGGGGTGGAGGGACCCTTCTTCCACAGTTTTCCGGCCATGACGCCTCAGACATCCTGACAGTGCCCTCTTCTGAATTCTTATACTCATTCCTTCCTTCTCTCCCTTTGGATTCGCATTTTGTCAGTCAATGTCATTGACTCCATCTCCCCCCCAGCAAAGCATAAACCACTCGAGGGCATTTCTGTGTGTCCCCACAGCACTTCTCCTGTTCCTCCCATTCTCCAGATCTCTTTCCTCCACCTAAGAGAGGCCTCGCAAACTGTGGTAAAATGTACACAGCATGAAATTTAGCATTTTAGCCATTTTTAAGTACACGGTCTTGTGGCATTAAGGACATTCACGTTGTTGTGCAACAATCGGCACCAACCATCTCCAGAACTTGTCCATCTCCTCAAACCAAAACCCCGTTCCATTAAACACGAGCTCCCCATCTCCCTCCAGCACCCCTCCCCCAGACCCCCAGGCACCTACCATTCTGCTTTCTGTCTCTATGAAGTTGACTGCTTGACCTCATATAAGTGCCATCATACAATCTTTGTCTTTTGTGACTAGCTTATGTCACTCAGCACGTCTTTGAGATAAATTCACGATGTAGCATGTGTCAGAATTTTCTTCCTTTTCCAGGCTGAGTAGTAATATGTTGTATGTACACACCACCAAAACAAACAAACAAACAAACAAACAAACAAAAAACACCTGTTTTTTAAACTGCCTAGAAGAACCATGGCTATCACAGGAAAACTGTAAGGAGACCATGGGTGGAAATACACCAGACCCAATTCTTGGGTTCATCAACCTCCGCCTGCTCAAGACCACTTGGGGCAGAGTAACTGTGATGGATGAATGTTTGTGTTCTAACCTAGCCCCCAAGTTCATGGTATCAGGAGGCAGGACCTCTGGGAGGTGATTAGGTCATGAGGGTGGGGCCTTATGAATGGGGTTAGTCCCCTTTTAAAAGGGACACCAGGGAACTGTCTTGCCCTCTCTCCCATGTGACAATACAATAAGAAATGGGTCATTCGCCACCCAGGAGAGGGCCCTCCGCAGAACGTGACCATGTTGACACCGTGGTCTCAGACTTCCAGCCTTCAGAACCATACACAACAAATTCCTGTCGTATACAAGCTCTGCGGTCTGGGGAGATTTGCTACAGCAGCTCAAACCAAGGAAGACACAGCCACAGTCAGCCTCCAGCCCACTCCCCTACCTCAGTCAGCACTGGGCAAGTGGGGGCCTTTGTGTGGGGTTTGCTAAAATCCATTTACAGACATGAATGGGGAGCCTGGGTGACTCCATTAGGTTAAGTGTCTGACTCTTGATCTCAACTTGGGTCTTGAGCTCGGGGTCATGAGTTCAAGTCCTACATCGCACTCCATGCTGAGCATGGAGCCCACTTAAAAAAATGAGTAAATAAAGTGAAAACCACCAGTATCACAAATGAGATCCTATACCTATCAGGTGTTACATGGATTCATGGATAAAGGTAGCCACTGTGTCCACATCTCGTCATCCTCTTCATGTAATTATAAACCTGCTCTTAGCCCCAAACAACGGGATCACCTGTTCTTCCCACTGGCCCCAGACCACAGCAATTTGCAGCTGACTGACCAAAATTCAACCATCAGTCCCCGCTGTTTTCTCCCCCTGAATGCCTCATTTACTCTAACAGTGTTGCTGCTGTCCTGGGTTAACAGAAGCTGACATTTGCTCATCTTGGTCAGAGTAAACGAGGGTAACCACCTTAAGGATAACTCCTGAGAGATCTGTGACTTAATCCGATTAAGGCTGGTTTCTTGCCCTTGTCGGGCAGGTAGCTCTCCTGCATGGCGACCTCCACAGAGTGACTCGGGGCCACCTTCTTTCTTGGGATGTCACCACAGCACACACCTTTCCTCCATTGTGGGGGGAACAGAGAAAGCAGAAAAGTCACCCCTGTCTGGACAGTCTCAGACTGGAGATGACATCTCGCATCTATTTATAGAGTCACGTGACACCACCTAGCTGCCAGAGGCAAAAGCCCCCTTCCTGAGTGTCCAGGAGGAGGACATCACAGAGCATGGTCTCTGCAACAGGATCGTAATGGATACCTCGAGCTCAGCGACCCTCTTGGAGACGGGAAAGGTCTTTGGCTAATTCTCTGCAGAGCCTACAAGAGAGATTTGCCCAGAAAATTCTGCTGTCGGGCTTCATGGTAATAATAGCCATCATTTACTGCATGTTTACTCAACATCAGATACCAAGCCGAATGTTTTATGTGCATCATTTCATTCCATTCTCCTCACTTTATCAACAAATATAATCACTTTTTAAAAAAATTTTATGCATTTGAGAAAGAGAAAGGGTGTGTGAGTGAAAGAGAGAGCTCGAGCAGGGGGAGGGATAGTGGGAGAGGGAGAAACAGACTCCCCGCTGAGCAGGGAGCCCACATAGGGCTCCATCCCAGGACCCGGAACCATGACCTGAGCCGAAGGCAGATGCTCAACAGACTGAGCCACCCAGGAATCCCTAATTATTCTTATTTTACAGATTAGAAAATACTTCTGATTCCCTGAATTGGTTATCTAGAGTTGCCATAACAAAGCACCACAGACCAGGGGGCTTAAGCCACTGACATTTATTTCGCGTAGCTCTGGAGGCTGGAAGTCTGAGATCAGGTGTCAGCAGAATTCATTTCTTCTGAGGCTTGTCTCCTTAGCTTCGAGATGGTTCCCTTCTCCCTGGGTCTTCACATGTTCTCTTTTCTCTGTGTGTACATACTTGGGTCCTGATTTCTTCTTATTATAAGGACACTGGTCACATTGGCGTAGGGCTCACCTTAAAGACCTTGTTTTAACTCCGTTTCCTCTTGAAAGAGTTCATCTTCAATGACATTTCCATTTGAAGTACCAGAGATTAAGACTTCAACATATAAATTTTGGGGGAAACATAGGTCAGCCCATAACATCTCCCAACTTTTCTTTTGTGAACTTATCTCATAAAAGTAGTTAAGAATGTGTGCGAGGATTTCACCATTAGTTGCTTATTGTTTGGAACCTTGCTTCTAATAACAAAAATAACTTTTAGGAATGAGTTCAGCAGCAACGGACAGAAAACCCAACTTCAAACTGCTTAAAGCTACCCAAGAGCTTGGGTGTAGGTGATTATTGGTATTGGGTCACCGGCTCTCTGAAAATTTCTTGCTGTTCTCTCACACTTGTCCCCTCATGGTCACATAATGGCTGCATGTTTTTGTTTAGGTATTAAGAACATGGAAAGAAGGATCGCATTTTCTGCCTCTATGAGGAAAGAAAAGTTTTTCCAGAAATCTCCACAGAAAATTTTCCCTAATGTCTCATGGATTGAAACTGGGTCCCTAACCCAGTGGCAGCAGAACAATGGGAAGTAGAGAAGTTTAGGGTGAGTTTTAGGTTGTATAAAGCTCTGGGGTACCAGGTGGGAGAGAAGGAAAATCTGTATAGGGGTCACTGAGGCTCTATGTCAAAGAATAACGTTACTAGAACATTCTGGGTGGATCAGGACTGCTGCAATTCAGGACTGCTCCAGTCCAATCCGGAGTGGTGATGTGGGCTCCGCAAGTGGATCCAATAGTTCTTTGGGAAATGGCTGACCCTTACCTAGGGGTGGCTCAGGCAGCCCTCCCTTCCAGACTTAGCACACATTTTTGGAAGCAAGGGTAAATTTATGAGTGTGGCTAAATTTATGGGAATGTGGTACTCTAGGATTCAAACCCCTTTTCTGTAATGACACTCCAGCCAGTAAGAGAATAAGGCCTGCAGATCACCCGGGTGACCAGCTACGCTCTCCAACAGCCTTTCCATCTTGTCTAGAATAAGAAACAAGGCTTCTGGGCCCTCGGGATTTTTAGGCAATTGAGGAGAAAGGCCACCCAATGGCCACGTTCGGGGACTCAGACAATTAGCTGGAAAGATAGAAAGTGAGCCCATAGGTAAGTTGTAAACATGCCAAGCAACGTTTACTTCCTAAAACTTCTCTAATGAACACGGTTCAGCTTTGTAATAGGAAAGAAAACATAATATTTTTTAGGAATAAAGACAGTTACTCTTGGGGTGCCTGGGTGGCTCAGTGGGTTGAGCCTCTGCCTTTGGCTCAGGTCATGATCTCAGGGTCCTGGGATTGAGCCCCGCATCGGGCTCTCTGCTCAGCGGGGAGCCTGCTTCCTCCTCTCTCTGCCTCTCTGCCTACTTGTGATCTCTGTCTGTCAAGTAAATAAATAAAATCTTTTTTAAAAAGGTAGATACTCTTGACAAAAAGAGAACAAGCGTAATTTTCAATTATTTCTGGTTATCCTTCTCATAGTAGCGAAAAAAAATTATTAACCATCCCTTTGCCCAACTTTCAAATGCCATCCATTTGAAAGACTTTAGAGTCATGAAAATAATAAACATAGAGATTGTGTCAACACATGGCAAGTGTGTGTGCATAGAAGGAAGAAAGACACACACATTCATTGATAGCTACCATAGAAAATCACATTCAGACAATGATAAGAAGGAAAAAAAAGAGAGGCAAATCGTGGGCATTTTCAAGTGAAAGGGTTATTTGTGTGTATGGAAGGTGTGAGGTGTAAATTTCCATAAAAAATGGTTTTTAAAAAGCAGCAAATCTGGTTTGCTGTGGCCTCTGTCATGTGGCCCCTTTTACCCTCAGGTTCAAATCTTCAGGGCTGTCTTGCGCCAAAGAACATAAGAAGTAATTTCCTTCTCCCATCTTCCTCCCTAGCTCTGACCTTCCTAGAATCTCAGGGCTCCAGGTCCATCGTGGGTCAGTCTGTCTCTCTGTCGCCTTCTCACAGACCAAGTTCAGAGAACCCATTCTCTATAAACTTGCCCTCTGCTCCTTGGAAGTTAGCCAACGTGGATGAATTAATGTCTGCTATGTAATCAGTGAGGACACACCAGTGTCCGCTACTTTCGTGGGAAATATTTTACTTTCCTCTAAGATACTGTTTTCTACTCCTTTTGTGCTCCAATTTGCAAAGTAACAGGTGCCCATTATAAAGAACTTCTAAACGTTGCAAATTACATTGCAAAGCGATCTGTTACGTTGTGGGGCCCCCAAGTTCGCAGTCGTTCCTGGGGGCTCCTCACCCACAGTGTGCATGCCGCGTGCGTGCCTTGTGGCTCTGCCGCTCAGCCAAGGCCGGCCGGACCGGGGTGGACACCTGCCACAGGGTTCAGCCAAACTGTGAGCCGGCCACCGTATCTGAGGTGGGCTCTTGAGAAAGTCTGACCCTGCGGCCATGGTAACTCAGTGAGCTAACAAACAGATCTTCTCTCCTGGGGAACTTCAGTGTGAGGCACGCAGGCGAGAAAAGTGGACGAGGGGGGATATTTGCCTAAGGATGTATGGTACGAAAGAATGAAAGCTGGCAGTAGCCGGAACTGGGCACACGCAGGAGCCACGGAGGAGAATTAAGGGGAAGAGACGGAGTTCAGCTGCTGGTAGGAGAAGGGGGAAGGGATGTTTGTATTGTACCTGGAGGTAAACAGTGGCTGGCACACGGAAGCCACCGATGGGGGTAAGAAGGTGGCACACGCAACTATTTTGCAGAAGTGGGGGGAGAAGTACTATTGTTGCCTTGATGTCTCCCCCCGCCACACACACACATACACAGCTTGGGTGACCACAGAACCACTCCACTCCCCTTCATCTAAAGTGTCAGGACGAACGCCTGGGTGGTTCAGTCGGTTGTGACTGCCTTCGGCTCAGGTCATGATCCCGGGGTCCTGGGATCCAGCCCCAGGTCCCCAGGTCCCCAAGTCAGGGTTCCCTGCTCAACGAGGAAAGCCTGCTTCTCCCTCTCCCTCTGCTGCTCCCCCTACTCGTGCTCTCTCTCTCTGACAAATAAAGTCTTTATTTTTTTTTTAAGATTTTATTTATTCATTTGACAGAGAGAGACACAGCGAGAGAGGAAACAAGCAGGGAGAGTGGGAGAGGGAGAAGCAGGCTCCCTGCCGAACAGGGAGCCCGATGTGGGGCTCGATCCCAGGACCCTGGGATCACGACCTGAGCCAAAGGCAGACGCTTAACAATTGAGCCACCCAGGCGCCCCATAAATAAAATCTTTTAAAAAATAATAAAGTTTCAGGAAAATTCTGATCCACCAACTTCATCGCTCTGTCCCTGAAGCCAGAATGCAGCGTCCCACGGCTCGTCCAGTTGAACTCCCTGTGACTGTGGGAACTGGTCTGTATCTGAGTGTCCCCTCCACCCGCCACACTGAGCTGCATTCTTGAAATACAGCTAGTGCAATGAGAGACCAAATTTCAGATTTCTCTTTAAATGTTCAGTCTAGGTGATTAGCCACACGAGGCTTACGGCGAGGCTACGGGACAGCCTTGCTCTGGGACAAATCTGGTCCCCAAGGACAGGAGAAATGGAAGGGTCAGGAGCTTGGTGCCCAGCGTCCAGTCAGCCCGGCTGTGGAGGGCCCGCCAACGCCGCAGTGTCAGGACAGGGCTCCTATTTTGCCCTTCCTGCTGCGGCACCTGCTCAAATTCCCCTCCTGCTTCCCCCCTTGCTCCCCCACACACACCCTGCTCCCTTTAGCCCCCGGGGGGCCCACCCTGTCCTTGGGCCCCTTCACAGGTTGGACACCAGTGCTCCAGATACCACGTTCCACTTAGCTGGCACCGGCCTGCCCCTCCGTCCTCTGAATCTTTTATTCCAAGCCTCAACCCTTGTCTTTGAGAACCGACCTCACCCCGTGGGACTCCTCCTAAATGCCACCTATGCCAGGTGTGCTAGAGGGCTGAGTGGACAGAGAGGAGGCATGCGGAGGAAGAGGGGCTGCTGATCTGACCCTCTCCATCCCAGCTGAAGCCAGGTTTTGCTAGCTGCTAGGATGGAGTGAAGGGAATTAGCACAGAGGTTCCTGGATGGTCCGGTTTCAAAGGTACACCTGACTCCTCTCAGGCTTGAAGTCCCCACAAGCACCCCCAGCTTGCCTCTGCAGCACCGGGCCTTCACTCCCCAGCCCCTGGGGACACAACCACAGTCCTAAGGAGAGGTTGGCAGAGGTTCCCTTTCTTGCCCGTCCAAAGTCAAAACCCGCCTTCCAAGCTCTGGATTCCTGGTAGAGGATACGGGTCTTCGTGGAAAACTGGGACAAACGTGGCATTCGCTGGGGGGTGGATATGAATGGAGACTGCTTGCTCGCACTGCCTCAAGTCTCCCACCCCGCCCCTCTGGACTGTGGCATCTCTGGTTTAGCCTTTTTATCATCACCTGAGCTGAGGGCTGGCGGGAATTCAACAGGAGGCGACTTACTCCTCTGCATCAAGGACATTTACGTTCTTTGAGGGGCAGGAAAGGAGGAGAAGCCGCGCTTGCTGTCAGGAGCAGTCTCCAAAAATGACGAGATCTTGTCAATGATCATAGGGTTAACACAGTTCGTTGCTAATAAGGCTGTGATGGCAAAAAGTTGTTAGAGGAAACCACAAATTTGCAGTATGTTTTGGAACACGAGTGGTTCGGAGAAACACAGCAACGTCATCACTTGTCCATGTTCATTGCCTCACTGACCAGAGCACAGCCCCCGCCCTCAGGACATCCTAGAGGTCCCCGCTGGGCCCCTCCTGCTGTGTAGAGAAGACTGAAGAATAATGGGGGTAGGGGGGCAGTAGTCTGGAAAATCTAGTATTCCATTAAAAGAGGTTGCTAAAGTACAGCCATAAAAATCTTATATGAGTCTGTCATCTACCACTTTGTCCCTCAGCAACTCAACATTTAGTGTCAGACCTCTGAGGCTAAAACGATTAGCTGAAATGTGGGTAAACATATATGTGATACTTGACAACATACTCTCCTAAGTCCCACTGATTGTTTAATAATCAAACCGTATTTCTTTTGCCAGTAAAACGTGGCATCTTCTCTTTAGGTACAGAATATGTCCTAAAACCCGACTGGAGAGCAGAAGACTCCGACTGAGTTCACACCCCGGTTGCAGGACCCACAGCGATCATCAGACACAGGTCGTGAACAGGTAAACTGTGGCCTGAAGGAATTCTCAGAAAAGGTGAACAATCTTCCGCACGCCGAAAGGCAAGAGGTGACAGTTTTGTCAAGCTTTTCTGACGAGTCGGGTCTGTGACATCCCAGGGGTGCCTCGAGGACAACCAAAGGGCACCAGAACCCGGGCTGCAGAAGACACGGGGTGATTGTGGAACCCACACGGACAGCTGCTAGAAACCTTTGCATCAGTCTCTGTCCCACACGGCGGGGTGGGGGGCATATTTTGTGCACAATATTTGGTTCTGCGAGCTGAAAAGTTTGGATTTTAGCTGAAATCTTAGAGATGAGTCAAATAGTATGTCGTCAGCCCTACGAAGCGAGCGGTTAACACTGAACACATGAGCGTTTATCGCACTTGGTCACACCTGACACAGAGGTGTTCGGATCTGGTGAGCAGCTCACACTTGAAATAGCTCGCTTATCTTTTAAAAGGTCTGAGAGATTCAACTGATGTGGTGCATCACGAGAGCTTCGACAAGGCCCGGGTCTCCAACGGCCTCCGCATCTCTGCCTCCACAGGCCCCCGGACAGCCCACCTCGGTCATCCGTGTGCACCTCCAGCTCATAGCCTCCCCTCTGGCCTCTTCTCTCCCGCAGAAACCTCCATGGCATCCCGCGAGCTGGGAAACTCAGAGTCCACCTCCTTGCCCTCCTTCATCCCAGCCAACTGATCCCCACGCCCGTGGGTGCTGGGTCAGAAACACCAGTCAGGTGCTACCCTGGCCTATACAGGCTTCCTCCTGCTCACCCAGGTTCCTGCAACAACCTACCCACTGGCCTTCTGTCTCCAGGCTCCTCCTTCTCTGCTCTCCTCTCTGCCTGACAGTCCTCCTGAGACCAATCAGGAGGTTTTCAAAAGACAGAATTCAAGCTCTCCAGAGGAGCCGACAACACCCTTGAGCCTCTGACCTCCATGTTAACTTGGCACCCCTTCTCCTATCCACCCGCACACTCTCCGTGTGCCAGCCCCCCTGAGCTGGGCTTCAGGTCCTGGTCACGTGCATGCTTCGCCCCTAGCCCTTACCCCTCTGCCCACCTGCTCAACTCCCTCATCCTTGGAGGCCCTCCTATAAAGCTCTTCCAAGGCCCCCTTACAGCCACACCTCTCAGAGCCTTATATCATGTTTCGTGCACGCGCGCGCGTGCGTGTGTGTGTGTATGTGTGTGTCTCCCACCAGACTCTGAGCACCTGGGGGTGGGCAGGAAACTCATGCCTGGGGCACGCCATCTAATAGAGTGTGGAAGCCATTCAGGGCTTGGCCTAGAAAATCAGTTCTGTCCATGCTGATTTGACCAGTCCCATTATGGCTGAGACCGGGGAGGAGAAAGCCCCTGAACACAAGATCCCACTCACTAAGCTTCTGTACCAGGTGTGAGACGCTGTGCCAGGCCCTTCCTACATCATCTCACCGGATCCTCACCATGAGTCTGGGAAGACAGGAGTACTGTCACATCTTACAGGAAACCAGGTCCTACAACGTACTGAGCCTCAGAGAAGCCAAGTCTCATGCCCAAGGCCCAAAGCCCAGACTCTCAACTACTATACTGGCAAAGCAAGTGTTCTAGAATACGTCCTTTGATATCCAACAGTGGCAGTGTGGCTAAGTGTCCCTGGGGAACCTGTCACAGTTTAGGGGTAGCGGGGGTTGGGGGGGAACATGCTGGCTGGTCAGGAACACTCAGGGAGTGGGTTCACTGGAAATGGCATTCTGATTGGTTGAATGCAGTTTCTTCCTATCTGGGGTCTCATCTATTGATTACTGGGTGCCTCATACATGTGCACTAAGTCCACATATGAAGCAGAAACATCTAGGACCCTGGTGATCTAGCCAACTGACCAATTATTAAGTTTGGGTTGAGCGTGGAGTGCCCTGGGCTGTGGCTACCAGAATCTTCCCTAGAGACTTGGCATTAACTGATAAAAATGGCTTTGGATGGTTTAGGCAGGACCCATCCCAAAATACATGCCATTCTGTTACTCTGTCTCATCTGTAAAGGACCCTCCCTTGATCTGGCCCAATGAGGGACCCAAGTGTGGGGCCTGGGCAGCTCCTAGCTGGGCAGACGCCAACTTGCCCTCTCTCCTGCCGTTTAGTCATGCTCCGGATCTATTCTGGGCCACGTTCGTTTCCTGTGGTGGAAATGAGGTTTGGACAGTGTTCCTTTCACATGTAATCTGTTCATTCTCATTACAGCCAGCATCTTCAGCTCAGGGAGGGCTCTTCCTGAATTAGACGAATGGATCTGCCAGAACACAAGGCCCCTTCAAAAGACCCCCACCCCTCTTTTTGCACCTCCTCCTGAGGCAGGAAATCATGGGATTTGTAGGAGACCCTTGCCTTTTACCCACTGTCACTCCACAAAGGATGTGCAGGAAAGCCCCATTCTGGCTGCTGTTTGCTAGCCAGGGAGACACCTAGTGGTGAAAGGGATAAACTACAATAACAAGGGATTCAGAACATTTTTTTTAACAGCTTTACCCATGTATGATGGACATAGAACCACTGTATATGTTAAGATATACATATGCATTGTGAAATGACCACTGAAATCAAGCTAATTAATATATCCACTGCCTCCACATAGCTTCCTTCTCTTTTTGAGAGTGTGTGGGTGGTGAAAAGACTTAATCCGAGATCTGCTCTCTTAGCAAATCGCAAGTACACAACACAGTATTATTAACTATAGTCACCTTGCTACACACAGATCCCCACAACTATTTCATCCAGCCAAAGGAAAACTTTGTGCCCTTTGAGGTTATTTTTTTTAAAGATTTTAATTATTTATTTATTTATTTATTTGACAGACAGAGATCACAAGTAGGCAGAGAGGCAGAGAGAGGAGGAAGCAGGCTCCCCGCTGAGCAGAGAGCCCGATGCGGGGCTCAATCCCAGGACCCCGAGATCATGACCTGAGCCGAAGGCAGAGGCTTAACCCGCTGAGCCACCCAGGTGCCCCGAGGTTAAGGATATTCTTATGAGTCTCTCATTGGTCTTCATTCATTTCTCAGGGTTTGTAAATAGTACCACTGAAGGTAGAGGCTATATATCCGAGCCTTGCTACATTTTTTAAATCTGGCGTCTCTAGGGGAACTGGCCTCACTCCCTCTTTCAACTGCATTGGGTCCACGAGTGTATCTCTAAAAACTAAACTCTTACTTTCAAAGTATGTTATCATTATCCCCCAAAGTAATTTCAAGCATCCCTTAACTGAGGGGCAGGGTTAGCATTTGGCCAAATAGCGGTAACAAGAGGTGGGGGGAAGGGCCAGCAGGGGTGGGACAGGATTCTGGTCCCTGCTCTGCCCCATGGGTCCTGCCTATGAAGTGAGCCCTGAGCCTCAGCCACCGGAGCTACCCAACGAAGACGGTTAACTACAGACCTCGAAGCTTCCTTCCCACTGTAAAGCTGCATAAATACAGGTGATGCAATGGACTATCATTCTGCGCTCTTGGGGGCTTGAGAGGCTGAAGGTGCTAGAAAATTAGAATCTGTCCCAGTAACCTTTCTGGTATGTGAGCACTAGTTATGTGCAAGGGAACTGGCCAAAGGGTCCTCCAGTCCCATTCTGTAATCCCATTTATGAATTATTCATGTCTTACACATAGCATGAAAGGGGAGGGGGTAATTGCTGAGTTGACCTCTGAGAGGAGATAAGGTTGGGGAAGGAATGTCGTTTGCCCCAGAGCATAAACATGGGCTATTGGGATGAAAAGGGACTTTACAGATGATCTAGTCTGCACCCAGCCACCTCCAGATGAAGGAAACAACACCTAGCCTGACTTAAGAGATGGGATCCAGATCACACAGCTAGCTTACTGCAAAATCAGAATATCCCACCAAGAGCAAAGAAACAAGGTATTCACGACCCCGCCCATCCAGTGGGAGAGAGACAGGTTTCCAAGTCAGTATTCACAAAAGGCATAGAAGACAACACAAAACTGTCATGAATGTTAAAGGTCATTGCTCTGTGCATGCCCCAGTCACAAGCAGACCCCAGATGTCCTCGAGAGAGGAGAGAGAGCTGGTCCCCAGGAAAAGGAAAGGACAACTCTGGGGAGGCTACTGATTTCTCGGATACAGAGCCTGACCAGGGACGAAGGCCCCATCTTCCTGAATCTTGGGTCAAGGAATAAAACGTTCCATTTATGAGTTTTCTAATGGTGTTACTGAACACAAAGAATTACAATACCACTAAATTTTCTCCCCGAGTGTTGGCATACTGAAGCAATGTCAACTTTACCAGCCTCATGTCTTTCTACTGTGCTGCTCCCCGACCCCCCTCCAACCTCACTGCTGGTCCCCTTGCCGGTCCCTGAACCTGGCGGTCCCCTTCCTGCCTTGGCACCCGTGCACAGACGGCTCCTCTGCTCAGCATGCCAGCTTGCTGGGACCCACCTGACTCACTCCCCCGTCTCCCTCAAGCCTGCTCAAATGTCATCTTTGCAGGAGGCCTTCCCTGACAACCCTATGATCTAGAGGGCCATCCCGCTCCTGGTCCCCCTTGCTCGCTTTTTCAGTAAAACTCACCTCCTCCAACCCCCATGCTGTCTCTCTCTCCCCTCCAGTGTGCAAGCTGGCTCTGCCCGCAGCCCCGAGTTCCTCCGGGGGATGGCTCCCGTCCCACCCGGATCTGGATCTCTTGGCTGGCACGCAGCATGCCTCTCCCCGGCTCATCTGAGCAATGCTGCATTCTGACATTCTGACTCTACCACCAGGTAGACGTGTGGTTTTGGCCAAGTTACTTGACTTCCCTCTGTCTTGGGCTTCTCATTCCTTAAGGGGAATATTTGCCTCACACGATGTTCCAAAGGATTAACCAAGATGGGGCAGCACAGACCCTTCCATTGTGCGAGGCTAGGGCCTGGCTGTTTCCTTCCCTTTTGCCGGCTTCTGAGGAAAGGTTAAAAAAAAAAAAAAAACACAAAAAATTACATTTCTCAAAGTCTCCTGTGTTGCCTTCAATTCCAGGGCTAACCTCCTGGCAGACACTGAAGAAATACTTTGGGAGTAAAAGCAAATTTAAAGGGGAGTTGAGGGGCGCTTGGGTGGCTCAGTCAGGGAAGCATCTACCTTCAGCTCAGGTCATGATCTCAGGGTCTTGGGATCGAGCCCTGAGGCATCGGCTGCTTCTCCCCCGCCTTCCCCTCCACTTATGCTCGCTAGAGATCCTGCTCTTTCTACTCAAAGAAAGAAGCTGACCTGGATTGTAACCATTGAGGCAGACTTTCCAGAGACAAAGAATGAAAAATGCATGAGTGTGTGTGTTGTTGGAGAGATGGCACCAGCACTGAGAGATGTGCTCTCGCCTAGAGTGGATGATTCGTGCCCCCAAAACCCCGGCCCGGCCTTCTCCTGCCCTCGCATGTTCTCAGGAATAGTTGAGAACGCGCCGGGTCTGCGTCGGCGGGGGGCTGCACGCTGGGACCCACGGTGAGAGGCCAGACGATGGTCCCCAGGGTTATCTGTGTTGCAATTCCCAGAACTTGTCGATGTCACTTCCTACACAAAGGGGACTTTGCTGGTGTTTAGGTGAAGGATTTTGAGGTGGGGAGATTATCCAGAATTAGCCGGGAGGGAGGGGTACCCTACATGCAATCACAAGGGTCCTTCCAAGAGGAAGACACATGGACATCTGGCTCCAGAGCGGAGAAGGCTCCACGCTCGCAGTAAAGGTACAGGAAGAACCCTCAAGTCACAAGGACACACGGCCACTAGAAGCTGGGAAAGGCAAGGAAACAGATTCTTCCTGGAGCACTTAGAAGGAACCAGACCTGTCTGCAACTCACAGAGGCCAGGGAAAGTGATTCTGGACTTCCGATCTCCAGAGAACTAACTTGGGTTGTCTGAGGCTACTCGGTTGCGGAGATGTATTCCAGCAGCACTAGAAAATCAGCAGTTAGAGGACGACACTGGTTCGCGGTGGGAAGGCAGCGCCGCCCACATGAGGAGAGCGATGGGGACGGCCCGCCGGGTGGTGCGATGGGTCAGGTGTGTGGCTCAGTCACCCCACTTGGCTGGCAGCCACCCAGAGCTCGCCTGCCTCCGAGAGACGCCCCCTCACACAGCTTCCTGGGGAAGGCGTTGAGCTTCCCTGGGAAGAGATAAGAACAGTCCTGGCCTCCTGTGGCGTCAGTAACCCGTCCCTCCTGCAAGAAGCAGGTAAGTGATGGCTCTCTGACACACCTTCCCCTGACGGCCTCCAGCCACCGCTTTCCTTGGCAGAATCACAATTGAACCATTGGGCAGCATTCAAGTCTAGCAAGTTAGGTCTGCCTGGAACGGGCTACGCTTGCTTTTGGAGCATTTCAACACTTCCAGGCCGTGCTCGCTCCCACATGCTCTAGAACGCTTCTCGACGCCCTGATCACTCCCGTGAGGCCCGGACAAGGGCTTTACCACGAGCAGCCCCCAGATCAAATCTGAGGCCTAGGAAGCTGTCTCAGCTGGAACCATCGAGACACAACGCGAGTCGGAGCAAAATTTCGCACAGGTCAAGGCCGCCAAAGGCAGTGTGTCTGGCTTAGCTCTTAGTTTGTTCACTGAAGAGCGGGTCTGGGGCAGCACCTAACCGAGCGGGTAGAACTCCAGCTCCGTGATGCCACTGCTGCAGGCTGCTCGACCTCGCCGTGACCTCCTGAAGCGGGTGCTGGAGGGGAGGGCGCGGCGCAGGGGGACCCTCCGTGAGGCCACCCCACTAGCAAAACCGACGGAGGCAAGGGTTGAGCGATCCTCCTCAAGTCCACACAGGTCCACAGCACTAGAAGCGGGTTTGAACGACACGTGGAAGGTCACCCAGAGCCCCCAGCTTTAGGCCCATCACCAGAAGTGAAGCATGACAAAGGGTAAAGAATGTGGGATGGGACGCTGCTGCCAGAGCCTGCAGGACGCCATTTCCGCCTGTTTCTTGCTCCTCTTTCAGGACTGACAAATGCACAAAACTCTACAGGCTTCAGGGAGAAGGGACCCAGGCGCCCCAGGCCCCTCAGGGCTGGGACCAGGCGTCTGAGGGTGTTAAGCTGTACAACTGAAACCTCTTAACTCAGTGGCCCAAGACTGGGTTTCCAGGGTCCTGGAATGCTCTTCCTGTCAGATAGATCTGCCTGAGTCTCCGGTGACGTTTTGGTCCCTCGAGGGCAATGAAGAGAGTCTATTACAGAGCCAGGCTGCCCGGGTTGGAATTCCGGCTCTGCCATTTATTAGCTGCGTGACCGTGACCATGGCCAGCTACTTACACATCTCCACCTCGGTCTCCGCTAAGAAAAAAAATAAATAAATAAACACCACCTACCTCACAGGGCTGTGGTGACTACGAGACAGGTCAGTCTGTGTTCATGTCTCAACAGCGCCTGGAAAAAAACATTCAATAAAGACTATTAGTTTACTATTGAAGGCACGCAAAGGAGTCCCATAAAAGGTCATTACTGAATGACCAAGTTTTAAAATCGATAGTTTCTATAACCTTTATGTTATGATCAGGAAGGCTAGCTGTTGTAGTAGATGATCGCCAAGGGCTGTTGACTTGACACAGGAGAACTCTACTTCTTGCTCAGGGGAAATCGAAATTAAAGCATGTGTCCTTGATCGGCAGGCAAGCAGCTCTCCAAGTGACACCCTGCAGGGACCAGGCTTCCTTCCATCTCATGGCTCCACGTCCTCCAGCTGGGACTTGTCTGCACTGGAGCCAGTCAAAGGCGGACATGGAAGGAGTGGCAGGGGAAGGTTTACGGCCCGGCCTACAGGTGGGACCTCTCAAGTGAAATCAGTCCTTTGGCCAGAACCCAGCCTATACCCTACCTGCAAAGAGGCTGGCCAGTTAACAGCAAGCATTCCCCACCAACCCCCATCAAAAGATGTATAGGACAGGATGACATTGCCTTCAAAATCTCCCACCTCCAGCCCCCACATCTGAATTGGGTTTTGGTTTCTAGTTGAGTTTTAGTTTCTCCCTAGCCATGGCCCACTTGGAATTCAATATATTCCAGGGATTTCTGGATTGAGATACGCTCTGGGGAATGAGAATCCCCTCTATATCTCAAGTTACAAATGTTGACGCTTTCTCAAGTACCCAGGACTTTATAAATGACAAGTTGGAGTTTTCTCTCTTGCAGTAACGTGTTTTCAGTTTAATCCATCACGTTTTGATATCCCCGGATTCACAGACTGGTTAAAACAGGTCATCGAATGAGTAGCTGGTTTCTGGTTTATGCAAAAGAAAAAGAGTCTCAGAGTCTACCATGTGAGAGACACACGAGACTGACGTGCAGTGAGCAGGCTACAAAGTGGATGTGGTGAAACACCTACTTTTTTAAGTGACAACAAAACTTCTTAATTATCGCCAAACTGCGAAACAGACTTAAAAGCTGATAAAACTATCAGAAGCACCACAATTTATTCTTGACTTTACAAACAGCTATATTTTTTTGTATTTTGATAGACGCTTCATTTTTAAAAAATACTAACATTTTGGTTTCTAACAGGGAGCAACAGGGATATATAGGTTTGGTTGTGGTTTACAGAAAGCTTCAAGGCAAATGGGCAAAACCTTTCAGAGTGGTGATGTCCCAAGGTATTACGACAAAACAAGGTCTGTCTGGTGAATGCCTCATGTTTAAAATATCCACACCGTAAGTACAAGAGTGTGAATGAAGAAGTAAAATAGTAAAATAATTTTTTTAAGTTGAGATATGGGTAGAATAAAAAATAAGCCAGGAAGCAACAGGAAAAATTATATATTAAAATTTGACTATTACTACCTAGAAGTTACCAATGAAGGTTATAGAGTAGTTAAGAAATTTGAGGAATGGTCCTAAAACTGCTTCAAAAAAAGTTAGTCAAACCGAAATCTAACAGAAAAGTTTCCATATAAAACCCTGAAATCGAGGTTCCTAGTGATAAAGTATGCTTTACAAGATCCTAAATATATTTATTCCATAAGAGGGCTATAATGATCTATGATTGTTAGCTTTCTGAAAATTGAATCTTACTTCAATACTGTTAGAGTGAACTGACAAAACCAGTTAACTAAATCTTTCCAGAAAACAGGGGCGCCCGGGTGGCTCAGTGGGTTAAAGCCTCTGCCTTCGGCTCTAGTCATGATCCCAGGGTCCTGGGATCGAGCCCCACATTGGGCTCTCTGCTCAGCAGGAAGCCTGCTTCCTCCTCTCTCTCTCTCTGCCTGCCTCTCTGCCTACTTGTGAACTCTGTCAAATAAATAAATAAAATCTTTAAAAACAAAATTTAAAAAAAAATCTTTCCAGAAAACAGTTTGCTATTTAAAAAAAACAAACAAACCATTTTGCTATGAAAGTCATTCCCATTCAAATCGAATGATAAATTTAGTAAATCAGCAAATGTGGCAAATTCAATGAATTCATCATCAGGCAAGTTTTATTTCCACAAAATCAAATTTTGGCAAATCAGTTTTCAATGCATTTACCTAAAATCAACCTATATCTGCTCCATCCTTTTGTAAATAAAAGGCACCAGATTACAATGGGACATCACCTGGGCAAAGACCAGTCATGTTTTGTATGAACTGACCGTAGTTCACGAACAATTCATTTGTCCCTGATCCAGCCTTGAGCTCTCCTGCAATAGTTATCACAAATGCCTCCCTCGAAGGGAGGGAGTGGTGGCCAAAATGCGAAGGGAACACTGCTGCCATCGAGGCCAAAAATGAGCCCACGTGTCACCCTTATTAGAAGCCGCATGTATCCTTGGGCATTTCCTGCCTTCATCAGCTCCAGTCCTCCAGGACTGCTGCAATGCATTACCATAACCTGGGAAAGACAACGGAAATGTATTCTCTCACAGTCCTGGAGCCTAGAAGTCCGAAGACAAGGTGTCGGCAGGGCGGGGCTCTAATCTGTCCCATGCCTTTCTCTTGGCCTCTAGTCCTGCCGGCAGTCCCTGGCATGACTTTGCTCAAGGCTGCGGAACTCCAGTCTGCCTGTATTACATGGTGTCCTCTCTGTGTCCTTACATCATCTTTATATATAGATACTTGTCTATATATAAATATCTATATATAAAATTTTTTTTAAGATTTATTTATTTATCTTAGAGAGGGAGAGCAAGAGGGAGGGATGGAGGGAAAGAGGATCCTTAAGCAGAATCCCCACTGAGCAGGGAGCCTTAGGAGGGGCTCGATCTCCCAACCCTGAGATCATGACCTGAGCTGAAATCACCGGTTGGCTGCTTAACCAACTGAGTCACCCAGGTGTCCCATCATCTTATAAAACAACAGTCATATTGGATTAGGACCCTCATTTTTTTTTTTTTTTTGAAGTGAGCAAAATATAAACATTAAACCAATTTATTTGGATGTAGAGGAACTTGTACACATTCTTAACTCTCATCTATGTTGAACTTTTTAAAAAATATTTTATTTATTTATTTGACAGAGAGAGAGATCAAAAGTAGGCAGAGAGGCATGCAGGAAGCAGGCTCCCTGCTGAGCAGAGAGCCCGATGCAGGGCTCTATCCCAGGACCCTAAGATCATAACCTGAGCCAAAGGCAGAGGCTTTAACCCACTGAGCCACCCAGGAACCCCTATGTTGAATTTTTAATAGCTTTTATTTTTTCTTTTCTTTTTTAAAATTTTTGAGCACTTAAAAATAATTACTTTAATTTCAGAATTGTTACCTAAATTTTTGAGGCAAAAAATAAGATTAAGTTTAAATACAAATTTAATCTAGAAATATCTCTATCTCTATATCTGGCATAGGACCCTCATCTTAACTAATTACATCTGCAATGACTGTATTTCCGAATAATGTTAGGACTGAGGGATCAGGAGTTCAACAAATCTTTTCTGAGGACACTATTCAACCCCTAACACCACCTTTGCCCTCACTTTCCAAACACTGATGGCCAATGACTGTTACTGTAAGTGATCCCTCCCATGCCCTTTCTCATTTCTCTTTTTCTAATATATTTGAACAATAATTTTCAATGGTAAGTCAGACATACCAACACACTTGACTGACACCAAAGCAGCTTTGGCTGAATTAAACTTTATAAAATCTCTTGCTAAAATCCTGGCTAAAATAGAACACACAATTTGCCCTTTTCTCATCTTATTTTTATGCAATAGCTTCACTTGCCCTAACAACCTGCATTTCATATTTTCTGGAACGATTCCAATTTAGTGTCATATTGTCCTTTTTCAGTAAAATCGGTATAGAGATCACTTAAATGCAATATCATTGTCATGTTTTTAAGGCCTCTTAAGCAAATAAATTCACAAATAAAAAAACCTATGTCAAGAGTCCCAATTTGGAGATCAGAAAATTTGTCACTAACTGATGGAAATTAAAAAGTAGGAGTCTGGTAGTACCTGGGCGGTGTAGTCGGTTGAGCATCTAACTCTTGGCTTTGGCTCAGATTGTGATCTCAGGGTGGTGAGATCGAGGTCTGTGTCAGCCTCTGAGCTCAGCATGGAGTCCGCTTGGGATTCTTGCCCCTCCCTTTGCTCCTCCCCCCACTCACATGCTCCCTCCCTCTAAAATAAATAAATAAATAAATAAATAAATAAATAAAGTCTTTAAAAAAAAAAGTCTGGTGAAAACTGGGGTAGGACGGTATATGGGAGAACACTGAACTCTGGAGAAAAGTCCAGGACATAAGCATGAAAGCCAGGATAGGCCCGTGGCACATCTAACTTCTCTCTCTGTGGGTGTCACACCACCAAAAGGAAAGACACCATGATTTTATAATTTAGTTCTTAGTGGAAAATGTCCATCCTCCTATTCTTCCTGGTAATTATCTGAAGAAGGAACTTGAAACAAAGAACAGGAAGTAGCACAAGAGTTAACACTGGCAAACAAAAGGCTTATCAGATGAGAAGAAGGTAGGTACCAGCGAGGTACCAGGAAATGTGCTGGAAACTCAGGATATGAATAGGAGCAGAGGCACTATCAGGAGTTTATCAGATTTACATACGATACTATAGGATAATTACTACACTGGAAGTAGGATGAAAGGGAAGTGGGAGAGGTATGCCATCTATCTCCTTGGTGCATCTCAGGAGGTATGTCTGCGCAGTTTTTATGGAAGAAAAAGCATTTGGTCGAGGGAAAGAGAAGGGAGGAGTGTTCTCTGTAGAGAACATGACAACCAGGTCAGTGTTGCTGGAGCACAGACAGCAGCTCAGTAGGGCCTCTGTGAAGGCTTTCGGTACAAGGGATTTTAGGCTTTGTCCTAGAGCCATTTGGGAGCCATCGGTAAATTCTGGCGAGGAAAGCATCATTACCTGATTTATGGGACAGAAAGATCTTTCTAGGAAAACTTCCAAATTCATTCCACAAGGGCAACATTGCTCTCATACCAAAAACCAGACAAAGACACCACAAACAAACAAAACTACAGGCCAATATCGCTGATGAGAATAGATGCAAAAATCCTCAACAAATTATTAACAAACCAAATTCAGCAGTACATTAAAAGAATCATTCACTGGGCATCTGGGTGGCTCAGTCAGTTAAGTGTCTAACTCTTGTTTTGGCTCAGAGTTGGTCATGATCTCAGGGTTGTGAGATGGAGCTGGGCATGGATCCTGCTTAAGAGTCTCTTTCTCAGGGGCACCTGTGTGGCTCAGGGTTAAAGCCTCTGCCTTCAGCTCAGGTCACGATCCCAGGAGATCGAGCCCCACATTGGGCTCTCTGCTTGGCAGGGAGCCTGTTTTCTCCTCTGTCTCTGCCTGCCTCTATGCCTACTTGTGATCTCTGTCTGTCAAAAAAAAAAAAAAAGTCCCTCTCTCCCTGTCCCTCTGCCCTTCTCCCCACTCCCAATTTGTTCTCTCTCTCTCTCTCTCTCTCTCTCTCAAGAAAAAAAAAGAAAGAAAGAAAAGAAAAGAAAAGGCTCATTCACCATTATCAAGTGGGATTTATTCCAGGGATTCAAGGATAGTTCAATATTTGCAAATCAGTCAATAGGATACATTAGATAAGCAAGTAAAAACCACATGATCATCTCAATAAATGCAGAAAAAGCATTCGATGAAATACAACATCAATTCATAATAAATTCTCAACAAAGTGGGTTTAGAGGGAACATACTTCAACATAACAAAAGAGCCATATATGAAAAAAACACAGCTAACATCATACTTGATGTTGAAAAACTGAAAGCTTTTCCTCTAAAATTAGACAAAGATGTCTAAAAGACAAAGATACCTAAAAAAGACAAAGACGTGCACTCTCAACCACTTTTATTCAACACAGTACTAGAAATCCTAGCCATAGCAATCAGATAAGAAAAAGAAATAAAGGCATCCAAATTGGTAAGGAAAAAGTAAAAGTGTCTCTATTTACAGATAACATGACATTATATACAGAAAATCCTAAAGGCTCCACCAAAAAATTATTAGAGCTAATAAATGAATTCAGTAAAGTTGCAGGATACAAACTTAATACCCAGAAATAGGTAGTGTTTCTATACACTAATAATGAAGTAATATAAAGACAAATGAGAAAGATAATCCCATTTACAATTGCACAAAAAGAATAGAATACCTAGGAATAAGTTCAAAGAAGGAGGTGAAACCTGTGCTCTGAAAGTTATAAAACACTGATGAAAGAAATTGAAGGTGTTACAAACAAATGGAAAGCTATACCATGCTCATGGATTGTAAGAATTAATATTGTTAAAATGTCCATACTACTCAAAGCAATCTATAGGTTCAGTGCAGTCCCTATCAAAATACCAATAGCATTTTCCACAGAGCTGGAAAGAATAATACTAAAAATTGTATGGAACCACAAAAGACTTCAAAGAGGGGCACCTGGGGGGCTCAGTGGGTTAAGCCTCTGCCTTCGGCTCAGGTCATGATCCCAGGGTCCTAGGATCGAGCCCCACGTCAGGCTCTCTGCTCAGCAGGGAGCCTGATACCCCCCGTTCTCTGCCTGCCTCTCTGCCTACTTGTGATCTCTCTCTGTCAAATAAATACATTTTTAAAAAACTTTTAAAAAAGGGAGATCTTTAAAAAAAAAAAAAAAAGACTTCAAATAGCCAAATCTATATGGTGACTGGTGATGAGTCCACTCATCATGGTGATCACTGACTTATGTATAGAGTTGTCAATCCACTATGATAGAGAAGAACAAAGCTGGAAGTATCACAATCCCAAATTTCAAGACATACTACAGCACTGTATAGTTAAAACTATATGGTACTGACACAAAAATAGACATAGCTCAAGGGATCAGGATAGAGAGCCCAGAAATAAACCTATGCACCTATACTCAATTAATCTTTGACAAAGAAGGCAGGAATATAAAATGAGAAAAATACATTATGTGCAATAAGTGGTGCTGGGAAAATTGGACAGCTACATGCAAAAGAATGACCGTTTTCTCACACAATATACAAAAGTAAACTCAAAATGGATTAAAGACTACTTAAATGTGAGACCTGAAACTGTAAATTCCTAAAAGAAAACATAGGCAGTAATCTCTTGGACATTGGTCTTAGTAACATATTTAGGGATAGGTCTCCTTATGCAAGGGAAACAAAAGCAAAAATAAACTATGAGGACTACAGCAAAATAAAAAGCTTCTGCACAGCAAAGGAAACTATCAACAAAACTAAAAGGCGACTTACTGAATGGGAGAAGATATTTGCAAATAATATATCTGGTAAGAAGATAATGCCAAAATATGTAAAGAACTCATACAACCCAACACCAAAGGAACAAAACAATCCAATTAAAAAATGGGCAGAGGACCCAAATAGACATTTTTGCAAAGAAGACATAAAGATGGCCAACAGACCATGAAAAGATACTGCGCACCACTAATCATCTGGGAAATGTAAATCAAAAACACAGTGAGCTGTCACTTTACTTTAGTCAGAATGGCTAGTATTAAAAAGAGAAGACACAAGTGCTGGTGAGGGTGTAGAGACAAAGGAAACCTCGGGCACTGCTGGTGGGAGAGACACACACGCACCCACACATGCGCGTGCGTGCGCGCACACACACACACACACACGAATATCAGTCATAAAAAATGAAATCTCATCATTTGCAACAACATAGATGAACCTGGAGGGTAATGCTAAGTGAAACTAGACAGAGGAAGATAAGAATCATGTTTCGTTCATAGGTGGAATCTAAAAAACAAACAAAAATAAACAGACTCTTAAATACAGAGAACAAACTGGTGGTTGCCTGAGGGGAAGTGGGTAGGAGGACGGGTGAAATGGGTGAAGGGAATTAAGAGATACAAACTTGCAGTTATAAAACAGAATCGCAGAGATGAGCAGTGCGACATAGGGAATATGTCGGTAACACTGTAATAACAATGTGTGGTGACAGATGGTGACCATGCTTAGCGTGGCGAGCACCCAGTTATGTACAGAATTGCCAAATTGCTATGTTGTACACCGGAAACTAGCATGCCACTGGATGTCAATTATACTTCAAGAATAATTTTGTGTAAAAGATCTTTCTAGACCCTTTTTGGAGGTTGGCATAGAGGAAGAGAGAATGGGAGCAGAAATGCTTAATATAAGGCCACTGCATCTGAACAAGGTCTTGGCAGTGGGATGGGAGACTGGGAGGTGAGGGGTGGTTAGAGAGCAGAGGTGAAGAGATTTCAGAAAAATCACAAAGAGTGCTTGGCAAGTGGGAAAGGAGGCCCTACAACAACGCTCTGAACTGTCCAGGCAGCTGCGTGTGGTGGCAATCCCTGGATACGTGAAACAGAAGACGGGAATACTGGAATGCATTCAGGCATGCTACGGAACATGATGGTTCTGTCCCGAAATGCTGAGTATAACTGATCTGCCCAAGGGGCATCTAGGTGGAGAGACAGAGCAGGGGTTCAGGAGAAAAGTCTCAAGAGGAAGAGAGAGATTTTCACCTGCTGAACCTGTGGGTACAGCTGAAAGCATGGTTGTGACTGCAGTCACTCAAGCTGAGTAGGAAGGGTAAGGAAAAAACCTACGTAGCTGGGGACAGAATCCAGCAAACATCCATATTGAAAGGACAGGCAGAGGTAAAAAGAAAAACCCACAGAGGAGACTGAGGACAGTTCAGAAATCACAGGAAGACCAGGAGAGTAGGGTCACAAAAACCAAGTGAGGAGGGAGCTTCAAGAAGGAGGTGACACCTGCACCAAATGCTGGAAGAAGTCAAATGTCCACCTGGTTTGAGCACGAAGATGCACAGGACAGTTTTACGGGGGCAGTGAATACAGAAGCTGGATTTCGGGGGACTACGGCTGGTTACAAGTGAGAAGGAAGGAGAGACAGAGAGCGGAGCCCATTCTTGCTAGGTGCTTGCCTAAGAACTGAGAGAAAGAGAGCTGGAAAAAAAAAACAGAGGCAGGCGAGTTTTTATTGTTGCTGTTTGTTTCAGGACATGGACATTTTGGGTAGGTTTCTATGCAGGGGGAAGGAGCTAGGGAATGGAGATGGATGACACGGAAAAAGAAGGGGTGACCCATGGAGCAAGGTCTTAGAGGCAGGAGGTTAACGGGATCCAGAAAGCAGGGGCCAGGTGAGTGGCAAGGAAAGAGAAGCTAGCCCCTGAGAGGAGGACCGGCTCCTTCTTGCAGGGGTGGGGAGGAGGTAAGAAGGAATGCAACCCGGGAGGGGTGTGGGTAGAGAGGAGGGGCAGAGGGTTCGCCTGCAGTAACTACTTTCTTTGTGAAGTAAGACACAGAGACCTCTCCAGAGGAGAGGGTTGAGAGAGTCTGGAATTACGACCGAGAGAGTAGGACACATGTGTGACTACCACTAAGGGTCCATTTGGGGCTGGATGTCCTCAAAGGGGGGGCTGGGGGAGGGCACCCATTCATGCTGCTTTGTGAGCAGCCGGGTGACTCAGGAGCCTGCCTGAACGGAAGACAGATGTGAAGCAGATGTGACTCCATGCCCGTCGGTCTGCCGAAGCAAGGGGCCAGAAGCTGGGAGAGCTGGTGAGAGAGGACTTGAATGACGTAGCACGGGACACAAGTGGGGATAAGCAGGGGCTCATCATGCCTGGAGAACGTCGAGGAGACCACAACAGTAATGAGAATGGGTTGGGAAGCAGGATATTTCTTCTCAGCACCCGCCTCCGAGCACCATGAAGTCCTTGTTTGCTTATTGTTCTCCTGCAGCTGGTCCGGGTTCTAAGCAAGAAGGGACCGTGTCTCCTTGGCCTGCCCACCGCCACATCTCAGAGCCTTGCCGAGTCCCTAGAGCATAGAAGGGGCTCATTAAATCTTTGTGGGATGTGGACGGAGAGAGTTGGAAGGCCTAGGAGAGACTGGAGGAGGGTCAGAGAGGCACTTGGAATATTCCCCAGGGATAACGGGACCCAAGGCAGAGCAGCTGCTGTTGGCGGCTGAGGCAGAGCGGAGAGAGAGCACCACAGAGGTAAAGAAGTGAAAACACACACACACACACACACACACACACACACACACACACACTGAGCTTCTGGGTCACAGTTACGGTGGTCCGGACGTGGAATTGTGGGGCTGAGAAGGTGGTCCACTCATGACCCTGTGGTAGGGGAGTCGTGGGACAGGAGAGAATGAGCGACTCAACAGCAGGTTTCTTTCTTTTTCTTTCTTTTTTTTTTTTTTTTAAAGCGATGCTATGAGAAGAGGTGCAAATTTAGGAGAGTAGGGCAGTAAGCTGTGTTGAGCATCCCGAGTTTGGGACAGCCAAGGAGTGTGGAACAAGACTCTGGAAGTGGGGAGCTGCGCCAGAGGAGGCCTGGCAGTAGTACTTCTCAACCTTGGATGCACACTGCGAACACCCGGAAAGCTCTGAAAAATACGCCGCCCGTGCCCTGGGCTCAGATCTTCTGATGTAGTAACGGGCCTGGGTCACGATAAAGCACCGCAGGAAATTGGGGTGGGCAGCCAGGATGAGACCCTCTGGCACCAAGAGGAGGGTGTGAAGCCTGAAGCACAGCCCTCTCCCCACTACCCCTTACGAGCCAGGTGACCGTGGGCAAGTCATTGGTCTTTCCTGTCCTGAGTGTCCTCCCCCAGAAAATGAGGATAGTCACACTTCCAAGAACTGAAACCATTAAATCAAAGAATATGTGTAAAGTGCCTAGCCCTGTTCCCGGGACATACAACAACCCAGACAGGGCTTCTCAGCAGGCCCGAGTCTGGGGAAGGGCAGAACTCTCGGCCTGCGTGCCCTAAGAGAATGGGGCTTTCGGAGGGCTAGGAAGGGAAAGGAGGAGTCTCCCCAGCCTGTGACGCAGAGAAGGACGCCCACCGTGTGCACATGGTCTGGTGGCTCACACCACAGTCTTCAGGACATACCATGGGGTACGGGAGGCAGCCAAAGGTCTCACCCCTCGAAGCAGGGTGCTGGTGGCCAGGACTCGGTTGGGGTACGAGCTTGGAAGTGTGACAAATCCACGCGCTCCCGTGGGTGCTGGGCCAGTCTGCAGGGAGCAACACTGCATGCCAGGCAGGGGCCCTTCAGTCTGTAACCAAAGTGACGGAGCCCCTACTGTGTGCCAGAGGCCACACTAAGTCCCAGGGAAATCATGATAAACCCGGCAGAGATGGTCAGGATCCTGCAGCCCATAGAACCCCCTCCTCGACATCCACCCATCTGTCCCCGCCCCAGCACCCCCATAGTCACCGCCATTGGCACCCCGTCATTTCTCTCACGGGTTCCGGCAAGAGCCCCTCACTGTTCTCCCCGTCACCAGTAGCGAGCTCCTCCAGTCCACTCTACACTCAGATCACACATCAGTTACCAAGTTGTCACTCAACAACTGTAAGGTAGCTGCGTGATTACGCATCATGACACAAGCACACGCTACCAGGACGATATATTAGGGGAAGTGACCCCAAAACTGAGAGAGGCAGGGCAGGCAGATCTCTCCGGCCTGCCCACCCTCCCCGTGGCTCCTCCGTGCCCTGCCTCACACACTCCCTCTGCCTCGATTGCCCCACCACCCATGCCACTTCTCCCCAGACTACCCTAACCCACGTCCTCCTTGGGGTCCCTCCTGCCCATACCCTGCCCCCCAGCCACCACCGTCCACCAGCACTGGGCCATCCTCGGACCTCTAGGTCCTCACTGCAAGGGGCTCTCGCAGGTGGCCGAGCCTCTCAGGTCTGTTTCCCACCATACCCAGCAGCTAACACGATTCTGGGAGAATTGGTAAGGGTTCAGAGAAACAGAACAAGTAGGGGTGTGTGTGTGTGTCCGCACACGCACGGAAGAAGCGACAGACCAACGTTTGTAAGTCACTGGCATGTGTGATCTTGGAGACTGACAAGTCCCAGCCCCGCAGAGGAGTGGACAGCAGGAACCAGAGCCCAGGTTTCGTGACAAGAGAGCTCAGCCAGGAGCTGTGCCCAACACTGCAGTGAGGACTGCCTGAGAAGTCAGGGGGCAGGAGAAACCCCACCGACGCTGGAAGGCAAAGCATTCAAAAGGGTTCCAAGCCTCTGGTGTCAGGATCCAGGGGCTGATTCCTCTTCCGGGCAGGGCAGCGTGGGCCCTTCAGCAGCTGTGCACAACCCTCCCAACCCCAGTCCTGTATCTGATGGGAGCGCGGTGCAGGGCTAAGCTCCACTTTGCAAGACTTAATCTTGACCTTCCACATCCTGAGCAAAGAGCAGCAAGCTCACCAACATGCCTTTCTTCTTTTTGCCCTCCCTTCTTTCAATATTTATTTGAAGACTTTCTCCATGCCAGGCCCAGTGCCAGATGTTAAGGATACGAAGATAAATAAGCCAGAGTCCCCATCTCAGAGAGCTCCCCTTTCGGTAGGCGGTGTGGTGGGTCTGTGATGATGCTCCGTGCTGGGTGTACCTAGCCCCTTGCCTACACTTCACACGTGACCCATCTCCCTGGGAGGCCAGCCCTTTGTACGTGCTGACTGCCTGTTGTTCACTAATATCCTTGTCTGCCCCTTCCAATTTATACAGAAAAATACTCTTGTCAGGGGCGCCTGGGTGGCTCAGTGGGTTAAAGTCTCTGCCTTCGACTCAGGTCATGATCTCTGGGTCCTGGAATCAAACCCCGCATCGGGATCTCCACTCAGCAGGGAGCCTGCTTCCTCCTCTCTCTCTGCCTGCCTCTCTGCCTACTTGTGATCTTTGTCCGTCAAATAAATAAATAAAATCTTTAAAAGAAAAAAAAAAAAGAAAGAAAGAAAAATACTCTGGCCAGAGAGATGAAGCACCCCAGCAAGACACAGCTGGTATCCAAACAGCCAAGTCCAAGGCAAACAGGCTTGTTTCTTTTCAAGCCCGCAACCCACTCGGGTCAACACGTCCTACAAGTTGTTGAATCGTTCCAGCCACTAGAGGGCACCAGCTAACCCCTGATCTGTCCAAACCCACCCAGCATTATGGTTGCAGATCCCTAATACTAATTAATATTGTTTATCTTTTCTCAGACGAGGCTTGCAAATCAAACAAGCTTTAAACTGATCACACAGACTTTCCTCTTGACCCAAGAAGAGGGTAAGGGGAGAGAGAATCAACTGGCCTAATTCAAAGAAGAAAGGCCACAGATAAGAAATGGATCAGAACCAATGTCAAAGCATTTTTTAAAACCCATGCTCATCATAACCTCACCTTATTGACATGCCATTGTATAACGGTTAGGAACTACTGCATCAGAATCAAAGATACACATCCAAGGACCACACCATGGGAAATTTTTTTTTAAAGTAGGCTCATGCCCAGCATAGGGCCCAATATGGGGCTTGAACTCATGACCCTGAGATTAAGATTTGAACGGAGATCAAGAGTCTTGAGCTGAGATCAAGGCACCCCAGATATTCCTTTTAATAAGCCTGGAATGGGACCCAGGATGTGTGGTATCAAAAAGGCTTTGGTGCATAAAAAAGCTTAGGAGTTATTGCTATCTAACTGGAGTATCAGAAATGTGGACATGAAGAGAGAGAAAACTGAATTCAAACATCTGATGATTGTGGGTTAACTTGCACCTTTGGGGGCTGTAACGAGAATAAATCTACAAGGTCACTGGGCATACTGAGAACTGCCTTCCTGCTTCGTGAAGTAGCAGCTGCATCTGGTTGTTGGACGGTGGATGTGAGTTATTAGCTGAGAAGTGCTCTTCTCTGACTTCTGATCTCAAAGGGATCAAGGCTACAGCAACGCCAGGCATCCTGCTGGAAAGGGGGCTGTGCTGGAGTTAGGTCACCCTCATTTGTATTCAGCTCTACCCTTTAATGGTTTTATGCCCTTGGGTCAAGTGTCCTTGAATTCCCCATACCTCTCCATAAAATAAACATGATACTCATCTCACTGTGGGGGTTCAATGAGCAGATACTTGAAAGCACTTAGTGGAAGGGAGAGGAGGAATGCTGGCTGTGTGCTGACCATTACTCTTACTAACCTAGGAGAAAGAAGAGCAGCACACCACCCACCACTGCCCTCTGGAGGATGCCAGTGGCCTGGGCTCTGTGTGGATCCCTGCTACACGGACACAACGCATGCCCCCCCCCCCGCACCTCCCCCATCCCCAGTAGTTTATGGGGACTAAGGTCTTTCCTGGCATGTGGTCTGAATTCATCACCTGATACCCTTACAACACTCCTTTTCTGAGTATCTCCTTCTGGAACCATCTGCACCATGGCTCTTAGTAATCCTAGCAGTTATGGGTGTTCATGAGTCTTAGCATTTATAGGCCCCCAATTAAATCAATCATCTCCTGCACCTCCTGCCCCGTATCCATGCCCGTCTTACATCTTTCCCTTATTGCTAATCTCAGTGGGGTCACTGTGTAGCCAATTCCCCAAACCAGAAATCCAGCAATGTTCTTCCCCCATCTTCTCCGGCCACGCTGAATCCTTCCCCAGGTCCTGCTGATTTTCTCTCTCCAACACATTCAGCCATCTCTAACTCTCATGCAGGACCTCAGCATCTTTACCTCCACCTGTGACAGAAATTAAACTGCTTTGCGCCGAGCCTGTCCCCCATCCATGACTCATTCCCTACCTCAGTCCTCCTCGAAATTCCTGATCTAGTAAGACTACCTTGTGGTTTCCCCAAACTAGAAAGCCATTCCATGCCCTTAGGCCCCCCTCTGTGCCAAAGTCTTTACTGAGAGCACCCCTCCCACCTGACTTTGCTTGGCTGCCTCTTACCGTGGTGCGTTGAATGGTGATTTCTCAAAAGTTATGTCCATCCAAACTTGTGGTTGTTCCATTATTTGACAAAAGGGTCTCTGCACATGTTATTAAGGATCTCGGGATGAAATCATCCTGAATTATCCAGGTGAGCTCTGAGTCCAATGACAAATACGACAAATGTCCTTATAATGTCATGTGGACAACCATGTAAAGACAGGAAGAAACCAGAGTTATGCTGCTCCAAAGGAGTGCCTGTGCCACACGAAGCTGGAAAAGCCAAAATCTCCCCTAGAACCTTCAGAGGGCCCACGGCGCTGCTAACCCCTCCATTCTGGACTTCTAGCTTCCAAAATGTAAGAAAATTAATTTCCATTATTTGAAGTGATCGCATTTGTGGCTGCCCTAGGAAACTATACACTCGCTCACCATTGAGAACTCGATTCTCACATCATCTCCTCCAGGAAGTCCTCCCGAGTTCCTCTCACCATCACCTGCCTCCTGCCAGCTTGCGATAGAGTCCCTTCCCGGGTCTGCCTCACTCAATAAACTCTTGAGAGGCAGTGCCCGGGTTCTGATCTCCATCGTCACATGAAGGGTCAGCACTGTTCCGGGATCAACCCATGAGTATCTGCTCATTGATCAACCCATGCGGAGGTCGGCCCCTGCGCACCTGCTAGGGGCCAGGCGCTGTGGCAGGAACTTCACGAACATTACCTCGCTGAGAACCCTCGGTAAGCCGAGGAAGGAGGTATCAGCTCTGCCTCATGGAGGAGAAACGGCGGGGCAGCGTCTGGGCCAGGACCTCCGCAAAAGCAGAGTCGGGATTCACAACCAGGTCTCCTGGAATCACAGGTCCTGGCTAGCGTGAGCACGGCGTTTTCAAAAGGGCTGCGGCCGATTAGAAGAAGGATGTTCGAGAAGGGTGGGGAAAAGAAAGACTGCGTCTTAATTAGCTAGGTCCGAGCCAGAGCCCTAGCGCATGCGTGTGTGCGTGCGTACGTATGCGTGCGTACGTGTGCGCATGTGTGAGTGCGCACGTGTGCGCGCACGTGTATGTGTGATAACAAAGGCATAGGTTATAAACCAGAGATGACCTAACTCATTATGCAGCCTAAACACAGTTTTAATCCTGAGGCCTGGGAGCAAGGAGTCCTGTGATGGAGAAGGGATAAGAAAGGAAGAGGGGAGTGCCTGGGTGGCTCAGTGGGTTAAAGCCTCTGCCTCTGGCTCAGGTCATGATCCCAGAGTCCTAGGATCCAGCCCTGCATGGGGGCTGGGGGGGGTGGTCTCTGCTCAGCAGGGAGCCTACTTCCCTCCCATGCCCCTCTCTGCCTGCTTGTGATCTCTGTCTGTCAAATAAATAAGTAAGTAAAATCTTTAAAAAAAAAAAAAAAAAAGGACGAAGAGGGAGAAGGGAAAAGGGAAGGAAGACAGGGGGGGTAGCTCCGCTAAGGTTGGAAACGGGGTGTGCTTTTCTATTCTCCTCCACCCCCCATTCCCTCTGGTCCAGCCCTCCGGCCCCTTCTGGCCTCAGGGCAGAGGCTGTCTGAGCTCCCGCTAAGGTACTTCACCAGGTTGGTACTTCACCAGGTTCGGGAGGCTAAATAATGGCCCCAAAAGACAACCACGTCCCAGTTCCTGGAGCCTGTGAATGTTAGAAATGTCACCCGCAAAAAGGACTGCGTACTTGATGAAGGTAAGCATCCTAAGGTAGGGAGATTGACCAGGTGGGTCTGAAATACAAGCACAGGTATCCTTAGGTGAGCGGGGCAGGTGGGGAGGAGAAGGTGGGCTGACCCTGGAGACACAGATTGGGGAAAGCAAACTAAGTCAGGGAGTGCTGGACCTATGAAGCTGGAAAGGCGAGAAGAATATCCCGCCCTATGCCCTCCAGAGGGAGGGAGGCCCTGCTGACACCAGATTTCCACCCCTCCATCCCCCACCCCCAACCCCACCACTACTAATTTCAGACTTCTGGCCTCCTGTGAGACAATAAATTTCTCTTGTTTTGGGTTTATGGTAATTTGTTTATGGTGATTGTTACAGCAGCCATGTGAAAGGAGTACACCAGGTCTTCCAAAATTATACTCAATCTCAATCAAAACTTATTTTCTTGACAGCATCCTTTAATTCTTTGTGTTACAGAGGACCAAAATTGAGTTAGATCAATTCACCCTAAGGAGAGTCCCTAATGCTCTAAGAGGCGATGAAATTTTTAAAGGAGGGGATTTCAAATTCTTCAAATTCTTTTTTTTTTCCTCTCTCTCTCATTCAACTTTTGTTTTAATGGGTCTCAAAATTCTGTGACAGATTTTTGGTGAAGTTGTTTCCATTACAAACTACTGATTTTAAAAACTGATAACTTAAAACTGCCACACACACACAAAAACACAAATGGCCCACAAAACATTCTCCTTGCCTTCTGAAGTTTTTACGATGCCTCGTTATCATCAACCAGTCTTTTACTCTTCAACTTAAATGGCCAACTGACACAAACGTCTCTGAGACCGTTCTCCCACCACTGAGTAAGACTTGGGTGGTGGGTATTGGAAAGAATATTCATTTAGTCTTCTGAACTTTCTGGGCAGACTTGGTGACCAGGCCATCTCCAGCTGCCTTCTTGTCCACTGCTTTGATGACACCCGCAGCAACGGTCTGTCTCATGTCCTGAACAGCAAAACTGCCCAGAGGAGGATAGTCAGAGAAGCTCTCAACACACAGAGACTTGCCACGAACAGTATCAACGATGGCAGCATCACCAGAGTTCAAGAACTTGGGACCATCTTCCAGCTTTTTTCCAGAACGACGATCTATCTTCTCGTTTGGCTCAGCAAACGTGCAAGCAACGTGAGCTGTGTGAAAGTCCAGCACAGGTACATCTCCAGCACTGCTCTGGCCTGGAAGATGCTGGATAATCACCTGAGTGATGAAGCCAGCTGCCTCCACGGATGGGTCATGTTTTGCTGTCACCAGCCACACTACCACAATGAACATCTTTGACAGATACCTTCTTGGCACTGAAGACATCGTCTTCTTGACACTGTCCCAGGAAGACCTCACTCAAAGCTTCATGGTGCATTTCAACAGAATTGACTTCAGTTGTAACACTGACTGGAGCAAAGGTGACCAGTATCCTAGGTTTCAGAACACCAGTCTCCACTCGGCCCATAGGGACAGTACCAATACCACCAATTTTATAGACGTCCTGGAGAGGCAGAAGCAAGGGCTTGTCAGTTAGACAAGATGGTGGCAGAAGGCAATCCACAGCTTCCAGCAGTGTGGTTCCACTGGCATTCCCATCTTTACGGGTGACTTTCAATCCCTTGAACCAAGGCATGTTAGCACTTGGCTCCAGCATGTTGTTATCATTCCAACCAGATGTTGGCACAAAAGTTACTGTGTTGGGGTTGTAGCCAGTATTCTTAATGTAGGTGCTGACTTCCTTAACGATCTCCTTGCATATTGTATACTGTCCAGCTGTAGGACAACTCAGTGGAACCCATTTTGTGAACACCAGCAATTAGTTCTTTCACACCCATTCTTGGAGATGCCTGCTTCAGATTCACCAACACCAGCAGCAATAACCAGGACAGCACAGGCAGCCTGAGATGCGCCTGCAATCATGCTTTTGATAAAGTCTCTGTGTCCTGGAGCATCAATGATGGTCACATAGCACTTGTTGGTCTCGAATATCTACAGGGAGGTATCAATGATACCGTGTTTACGTTTGGCTTTCAGTTTTTCTAAGACCCAGGCACACTTGGAAGGAGGCCTTTCCCATCTCAGCAGCCTCCTCCTCAAATTTTTCAGTAGTTCTTTTGTCAATCCCACCACGTTTGTAGATCAGATGACCAGTAGTGGTAGACTTGCCGGAATCTACGTGTCCAGTGATGATGATGTTGATTTGAGTCTTTTCCTTTCCCATTTTGGTTTAGGTTGAGCACCATTTTTCATAACATCTGTGTTCTGGCTGCAAACCCATTGCGAAAAAGCTAAAATTCCTCAAATTCAGGTCTCATTGGTAAGACTAATGTAAAGAAATAGAGTGGATGGAAACCTTAAGCAGTGGGGTACAAACTGGAAGGTGGGAGGACAACAAACAGGAAGATTACAAATGAAGGTCTCCCCCAGAAGGGCTGTCCCCTTAGTAGGGTCCTTCTTTTGATCCGTGAGAACTTACAGAGTCTTCAAACACCCTACATTCTTTCTCAGTGGCTTGGATGTCACCGCATCCAATGCCTGGCACACAGTGAATGCTAGATCTGATGGTGAATGAATGGAGAGGACAGGGTGGAAGTACTACATAGACAGGAAGCAAACAAGTACTTGCACATAGGAGACATCACTCAAGGGAAGTAGTGCAAATGCCCTACAAAATATCTGGACAAGCAGAGCTACAAAGCCCCCATTGTTCCTGGGAAGCCTTTCAGGCTAGCAATTAAGGCATACCACCTAGGATAGCCTGGAAGTCCCCTCTTCCTTTGCTCTCCTGCTGCCGCCCGCTTGCGGTAGCCGTTCCTACCTGGGATTGGGCCATCATGCCGCCATCGGTTGTTAAATACCAAATGGTGCCTCCGCCTTCAGCCAGAGCAGTGCTCCTGGAACTCGGAAGTACACTGGAGTCCACAGAGGGCCTTGTTCCCATGCAGATTTGGATTCAGTTTGGTCAGGGGTGGAGCCGGAGGATCTGTGTTCCTAATGAGCTCCCAGGTGGCTGGTCTGAGACATACAGTTGAAGTAGCAAGGGATTAACGCACTTTGTTTTTCCTTAAAGCCAACCCAACTTCTGAAGGCATGAGATTCCAGTAGCAGGTGTGACGTGTCGAGATTTCCATAAGGGTTGAAAGAAGCAGAAAAGCCTTTGGATAAAGGGTGGTGCTAAGTAGCAAGTGTGGTTACGGAGCTGCTGGCCCGGTCAGCAAAGACTGACAGGTACAGTATCGAAAAACAGAAAGCAGAGAACAGACTGCTTCAGAAACGAGAACAAAGGAGATACGGACAAAGCCCTGGGAAATCTATGATGAGCACAGGTTTCCCAAGTCTCTGGACTCCTTCTAGCACCTTCTGTGTGTGTCCTCATGGTTGGAGCGGCTGCAGTTACACTGGCCCTCCCCATCTTCTTCAGGTTGCATGGACAGGCACTGACCCCCCCCCCCACTTACTTCCTGTTGATCCCATCACTGAGCTGAGAATACTACTGGTGATCAGAGCAGGGTGAGGAAGCGGAGATGCTGAGTAAGGAAAAGTCCAGAGAAGTTGCCAGCCTAAGAGGGTACCTGACATATGCCTCCTGGAATAGGCATAGGTAGTGACCATTGTGTTGAGGCTACTGGACTGGGGCCATCAGTAGAATATTTCCTCCTTTCTTAGAGTGCCAGCTCATGGGCCATGTCCTTTTCTGCTGGGTATTCCCAACTTCTGGTTCCCATCAGGATTCACAACATGCTGCCATCACAGCACTTGTGAGAAGGAGGAGCACGTAAAGGGGAACCAAGGACGCAGCTGATGCCTCCAACAACAGTCACGCCAGCCAACGGCAGGCAGCCGGATGTCCTACAGAATGCTTACCAGCATTAAGTCACAGCGCCCTTGACGAGACTCTCCTGCACAGTAACAGAGAGGAAGCCCAAGCAGCTGGCCCTGGAGGTCACACAGCAAATCCACAAGCAGGGGAACACTTTGAGCCAGCAGCTTAGTGTGCACCGCCGGGCAGCCTCAGGTCTTCCCCTCACCCTCTCAGACACTCCCGCAGTAAAATGGTGTGCTGGATTGGATGGTCTTTCAGTTTCTTCTCAGAGGAAGCATCCTGCCATCCCACATCCTGTGACGCAACTACTGACTTCAGAAAGAGAGCCTAGGAATTCGATTCCCTTCATCCCTCCTCTTGCTGGTCCAGAGAAGTGGAGTAGGGTCCGCCAGAGCCCTGTTTTCTCCACTCTCTGGCAAAGACTCACATTTTCTCACTTGATTAAATCCCCAGTCCCATTAATGAAACTAGAAAAACCTGCTCTCTGTATTAGAGGTGAGTGTTGGAGGGAGAGCTCTGAAACCACCCAGGACACTTTGTCTTAGAGCAATTTGGCTAAAATGACCAAATAGTCACTACATTTTTCTTGTTCTATTCACTTCCTCTTCCCCTTCCCAAATCCATAAACCCTCAGTTTCTAGAATTGGGAAGAAACCCCTAAGAGTCCTTCTTTGCAGTGTTTGGAACCTACAGGTCAACTCTATAAGGGGAAAAAAAAGCAATGCTCACAACCCTAACATACATATTCTGCTTGTGACAGCAGTGCTCTCCACAAAAGTCTTCAGATGTTAGGAGTCTAAGTGTGGACTAATATTTGGTTAGCATTGTCTAATTTCTAAGTAGTCTTCCTAGGTTTGCTTTGAGGCTAATGTTTGCCTCATTTGAAATGATTCTGATGTTAAGAAACTTCTGTGCTTAGAGCCATTTTTCAGTCTCCCGCACGCAGAGAGGACCCTGCTGGCCAGCAAGCACAGGTGAAGCCACCTGAGAAACGGGTATCCAACTACCCCCCCCAACGTTTGTCCAGTTTGGGTCAATTTAACAAATCTCATGAGAAAATACTGTGGCCTTTTCAGGAGAGGGAAGCTCTCTTCGAGATGAGGAAAAAAACAGAATATGAAATGAATGAAAATATCACACACAGGTGCAGAACCCACGAAACACCACCACCAGAGAGCCACTGCAGGACAAACTTCTGGACAAAACAACACTGAATTGGGCACCTCAGTCTTATTTTAGGTGCCTTGCTTATATTTCCTTATTTCATTTCAGGGGCCACCTCGTGGCCTAGTAAATACACTTGTGGTTTCCATTTCACAGAGGAGGACACAGCTTGGTTCTGGGTGGGAACAGGTCAAGGTCAGGGAACACTTTATCAACTTTATCAATCCTGCCAGAGGAGGATTCAAGGGAAGATGGCCATGAGGGTCCTAGCCAGGAACTTTGTGGCAGTGTGATTGGAGCTTTCAGGCTGGGACAGAATACAGTCCTTGCCTCCCCTGAACTGGGTGAGGCCAGGCATACCCTCTCTCCCAGAAAGGGCTGCTGCCGCTGTACAACGCATTGAGCAAGCACGTGCCTGCACCCGACCTCCACCCACCTTCACTTGGACCCCCTGCCAAGCCACACTCGGGTACTTACAGCCTGGGCAGGCCGCAGAGCCCAGCTCCTAGAGCAAACATGAGAAACTAAACAGTTTGCACAGAATGAAATTTGGCCCGTGGAAGGTGCCTGCAGCTGGTGGTTAACACCAGCAGTAAGAGGATCAACGCCTAGTCCGCTGGCTTAAAAGGGGGGTGGGGTGGGGTGAGAAGTGTGCGCGCTCCCTTTTACCCATTCACGTTAGTTAATTTGGATGATAAGGGTTTGTGTTTAATCCCTTTGTGTGCGAGTGAATGTACTGAAATCGACAACCCCTGAGAGGGCACCCGCGGCTGGCAGAGCGACCTGCGGGAGGGTGCAGGTCGTGTCCAATCTGGCATGATGTAAAAAAGAAACGTCCCACCGAGACTGAAAGCAAGACTGAGAGGGACACCTTAGGGGTGCGTCGTGCCGACCAAGCCCCACACCTCCCAGGCCACATCGGGTGGGCTGCCCTCTTCCCCAAGGCACAACACCCAAACTGCCTCTGCGCCCTAGGAGTCCCCTAGGTCCCACCAGCCAGCAGGGCCCCCTCCCTAGCCACTTCTACTGAGGACTAACCACTCGCAAAGGGAGAGCCCAGGCCCTGCCAAGGCCTAGCAGAGTAGAGAGAATTTAAGTGAGGTGGGGGGCAGAAAAGGAGGGAAAGCTATCTAAGGCAAGGTCTCAGTTGTTCTCAGATGGAAGAGATCAGAAAAAGGTGACAGCTCGGTGGCTCTAGAGCAGGTAGTAAAACCAAAATCATTTTTATAGTTTCCATGTGCAAGAAAGCTCACACCCCACCTATATCCCGCAAGCCTGGAGCCCCCAGGGTGCGGGTCCGAGGCCCCAAACGCGAGCGAGCCCTGCGGGTGGGGGAGGAGGCCCCCCGGCCGCGGGCCAGGCTGCCCGCAGGGGCGCAGGAGGCGGAGAGAGTTCCCAGCCGCCGCCGCCCCCCTCCTTCCCCTCCGGCCCGTCCTGCAAATTTCTTCCCCGGTTTCTGTTCGTGCCTTCCCTCCCTCCTCCTCCCTCGATATATTCGCTCTCTAAAACCATAAAAAAGAGATCAACTTCCCTAACTTCACGGAGCCCTTTTCAGTGACAAATATTGATGCCCAAAGTGTCTGCGCTCTCCCGCCCCCAAACGTTAAGAAAAGGCGCCCGCGAAAGGGGGACATAAAAAGTTAACAATGCTGTGAAAATATGTTTGCAGAAAATAGACAATCGTTGGATTAAACGTATTCAAGTATGAAATAATGCCTTTTTGTGTCAAAACTTGGGCGATGGGCGGGTACAAAAGTTCCCTGTGGCAGCTACTTGCTCCCTTTGTGAGCCGTGCGCTTTGGCGTCTCCACTTGGGCGCATTACTCAGAGCACTCTAAGCGCGATTGTTTCTCCCTTTCTAATGACATTTACCGGATCAAAACATGCTGTTAATTCGATCAGAAGGCTTCACCCTCCCTGACAAAGCCACAATAATTTCTCCTGAAGTTTGTTAAATTGACCAAAATTAGGCAAATGAATAGGGGTCTGTAGGCGCCCCCTCTCGCAGGTGACGTCGTATAATGCTCGCCTGGGCCAGCTGCATTCCCCCTTTTCTTCTCGGCCCACTCTTCTCCATGTTGCCCCCCCCATCCTCCCAGCCCCCCCTCACTCTCACACACACATACACACACACACACATACACACACGCCTGCCTGTCTCTCCTCCCCCACCCTCTGGCATTATTAAAATTTAGCCCAATGAAACTATTCATACTTTTCAATGGACATTTTCGTATAGGATAATAGGCTACAAATTGAGCCTCTTCCCCCCGCGAAGAGAGAGCCCGAGGGGGGAGAGAAGAAAGCAAGCGACGTGGTCAGGGAGTAGGGGGGAGAGTCGCGTGCCAAAGACCCGCGGGAGGGGCGAGGCGAGGCGGGAGCCTCGTGTGCCAGCCGCAGCCCCACACCTGCCGGGATGTCCGGACAAATAAAGCGGTGTAAACAAAAAGGGGGGAGATGGACGTGTCACCAAGTCGTGTGAGAAAAGCCTGGGAACAAACGGGGCGCCTCCGTCTCCAAGAGCTCTCCCTTGAACCCGGCGGAACAGCCTATTAAAGGCTTACTTAATTACTTTAATGACTCTGGACAGGCTTTAAAACGCACTCGGCGCTGGGACTGCGGGCTTGCTGGGATTTGTAAACAGGCAATCGTGTGAGACTCAGCGGTGGGACTAAAGGAGGCGACACTGTTTTGTGAGGGTCCTCGCCCCCCGGTGCCCGCGGCCGCTGCGCCCCGGCGCTCTGCGCCTGCGACTGCTGCAGGCGCTCGCTCGCCCGCCGGCCCCAGTTTACCGCCTCCTTTTCCCGCCTGGGCTGTTGCCATGCAAATGTTATTCCCCCGCCGATCACGTGTCCTTTGAAGGGCCACGTGGATTAACAAAGCTGATCTGCCCCCAGCTCGCCCCCCTCGGCTGCTAATTTTTTTTTTTTTTAACTTCTTTAAAACTGATCTTGAATGCATACATCCCCCAAACGCAGCTCCCCTAATCCTATGGAATAATTCAACTCGTGAATGCACTTGGAGCCCTAGATCACCGCTTTATAAGGCAGTCCCTCGGAGTTGGGAGGCTGCAGTCTACCTGGGACACTCGAGGAAGCACACGAGGCGGAAAGTGGACGGGTGACTCGCGCCACCGCCTCTCCCGAGGGCGCGTACTGACCAGGATGTCAGACAAGCTCAAGGAACGCAAAGTGAGTCGGTTGAACCCAGACGGCCCTTGCGCCCTGGTGGTGGGGGCGTCTGACTCCCCGAGCTGCCACCTGGCTGGACAGACGGCAGGGATGCGGCACACGGGACTCTCGTGCGGAGGAACCTTGAGTGGTTTGAGTAGGGAATCAGGTTAGAGAGAGGAAACTCCTTAACTGAGGAGGAGCCCATGCCGAGGCTGGTGGCCACCTCCTCAGTGCCCTGGCGCTCAGCTTGACGGCGTGGCCTGGCCGGGTAGGGCAGCTGGAAGAGGAGCGCACCAGCCTGCGCGTGGGAGGGCAGAGCTCATTTAACCCTTACGTGGAGGGGCAGGGACCCCTGGGGGGGGGCTGGGCAGCTTTGCGGGCTGGGAAGACGGTTGACACGCAGCTACGGCCATGCCTTGACGACTCCCTAGGCAACACTATCCTAAACGTACAAATCTCTGTTCGCAGAGAACCCCCGTTTCCCACAAAGTGATAGAAAAGCGGAGGAGGGACCGGATTAACCGCTGCTTGAACGAGCTGGGCAAGACTGTGCCCATGGCCCTGGCAAAGCAGGTAATGTCAGAGGCCGAGTTTGCAGAGCCAGGCGCTGGGGATCCTCCGCTGCCACTCTCGGCAGGGATGCAGCGGGTCTGGAGACTCTGGGGGCCCGAGCGCCGGGTGAGCCCCAAGAGACGCTCTGCGCAGATCCACTGCGGCGCCCTGCTCACTGCTCCAGATAAAACCGCGCACCCAGCCTGCTGGGGTCGGCTTGAGCCTGCGGGGTAGCTGCGAGGAGCCCTTCCTCCTTTTGCAGAGTTCCGGGAAGCTGGAGAAGGCGGAGATCCTCGAGATGACCGTTCAGTACCTGAGAGCCCTGCACTCGGCTGATTTTCCTCGGGGAAGGGAAAAAGGTGGGCGCGGGTTGGGCAAAGGGAACCTGGGCAGGGAGAGTTTGCCGCATAGAGACATGGGGGTGGCAGTGGGGGTGAAGGACTGCAGGAGAGGTCTCCACTCTGGATGCCGCCAAGGGTGGAGGGCGAGGTTCTACGTAAGCAAGGGGGGCGGGGGTTTCTGGGGATGCTGGTTCCGTCGCCTCCTCTCAGGTGGGAAGGGTGGGGTCTGGCTCTTAAGGAGAAGGAGGTCGTTTGCTTGTGCTTCTCTGGCCTCCAGACTGGGGTAGGAGAGGACAGGCATCAAATGGGAACTCTGGCCAAAAAAAACCGTGATGGGAGGGAGGTGCCTGGCACACATGTCGGGCTCCCGGTGGGGAAGGGGCTGCTCATGGTTTGTTTTTGTTTTTCCTTTCTGCGGGTTTACTCGCCCCTCCAGCAGAACTGCTAACGGAGTTCGCCAACTACTTCCACTACGGCTACCACGAGTGCATGAAGAACCTGGTGCATTACCTCACCACCGTGGAGCGGATGGAGACCAAGGACACCAAGTACGCGCGCATCCTCGCCTTCTTGCAGTCCAAAGCCCGCTTGGGCGCCGAGCCCGCCTTCCAGCCGCTAGGTTCGCTCCCGGAGCCGGATTTCTCCTATCAGCTACACCCAGCAGGGCCCGAACTCGCGGGCCACAGCCCCGGGGAGGCTTCCGTTTTCCCGCAGGGTGCTGCCCCCGGGCCCTTCCCTTGGCCTCACAGCACAGCCCGCAGCCCGGCACTGCCCTACCTGCCCAGCGCGCCCGTGCCGCTCCCGAGCCCTGCGCAACAGCACAGCCCCTTCCTAGCGCCAGTGCAGGGGCTGGACCGGCACTACCTCAACCTGATCGGCCACGCCCACCCCAACGCCCTCAACCTTCACCCCTCCCAGCACCCCCCAGTGCTCTGACGCTGCCTCGCCGGCCAGATTTCCCCAAGCTTCGGGCGCTGCTTAGGAGAAATACTGTTTATTGTACAGGTGTAAATATTGTGCCAACAAAAAACTGGGTGGGGGAAAGCCAAGAGCAAATTAGTCTCCTGGAGGATCTCCCCCCTGCCAATAAACAATTTCTGATAAAGACCCAAGAGATGGATTTCTTTGTTACCGTCTGTTCCTCCACAACCGCGCTTGCAGGTGTCGAGGGCGCGAGTCTGATAGGGCCAAGGTGATGATCTTCAGGACGTGGGGGTAGGGGGCGCCGCGGGGTCTGAGGAGGAGGGAGGAAAGCCTAAATAGAGCCTCGCTTCAGGGCGGGAAGTCATGGCTCCCTCAGGGCTCCAGACCCGCACGCGACAGGTGCGCACCTTGGGCATTTGCCTCGGAGCAGGACGCGCGCGAAGAAATAGGCCCACGACTCTCGGAAAATGCAAACCGAGGACCCGCCCCGAACTGGCTTTAGCGGACTTAAGGCCAGCTCCGACCCGGTCGCCCTTCCTACCGCGAGACAAGGCCGGGGGTCGCGCGCGCACTACGCGCGGGCTGGCCTGGAGAGCGGCGCAGCTCAGACCCGCGGGATGCGGGACTGTTCACGGCCTTAACACGTCTATGAAAAACAGAATAGAGAGAGGAAGTAACTTCTGAGCCTTGGATCAAAAATAACATACGGAGAAGTTTGTTACTTTAGGACGACAACTACTGGGCGCCGCCGGAGGGTTCAGGGAATCTGGCCTTGCCTTTTTGCGCACAGAGCAGCTCAGCTTCAGGGACGCTAGGCAACCGAGTGAGGAGCCGGCAGCGACCCGGTCCAGAGACGCACTCCGCGGGGGACTGCTGCCTTTGCAGACCCCCCACCATCCGCCGCTGGCGTGGGGTCCGGACGCTGGGCCGTCTGTCCAGGTTCACAGGCTTGGTGAGAAAAAGGCCCCCTTTCCCCCCCTTGCCGAGAGAGGGAGGCTGGATTTTAACCTTCTGCTCAACCCAGAACGTCGTGAGGAAAATTTTCAGGGCCCAGAGGAGACTGCCAGTGATCTTTAGATTAGGGTTTTCAGTTCCAGCCGGATCTGCGCCCTACCCACAACACAGCGATACACTTAAAATAGCAAACAAAAATGTTTTTCTAAAGGCCCAAATAGCAAAATGAGCCTGCTATTGTAGGGTAAAATGAACAAGGTATCCAAGCTGCTAGGCTAATGTGTTTGCGGCGATTGGAAAATTTTTTTCCTTCATTGATTTTTTCCCTTTGTTCCTGTATTTCCTTTTTTGTTCCCTAGCTCCGATACCCTTTAAATAAATAATTTGAAATCATGTAGCATGTTTTCCTGTTTCCAGAGGCCATCTAACCAAACTACAATGACTTGTCTTCTCCCAGATTAGCTGGAGGACAATAAATTAACTTATTCCATTTCTGCGGACAGGGTTTAAGGGAGCTCAGACCGGAGACTATTCACTGAGGTCATGGAATAGATGACCTGTAATTTGTAAACCATCAAACCTGATTGATACAGAGACAGGCAGGGGAAAAAAAAAAAAAAGGAAAGAAAGAAAGAAAAGGAAACAAACAAAAAATAAACCATCTTCATTACTTTGCCCATAAAGTGAAATTTAAAAGCGCATGGAGGGGGCACGGGAAATCTATAAACTTTAGAAAAGTTCCTGCAAGTAAGGAGTTCTTGCCCTAATATCTACTCCACGTCACTACAATACTGATCGATAAAATGTGAGATGAGAATACCTTGTCCCCTTTCGAACTAAGAGAGCAGGAGCCTGAAAGCAAATGTCAGGCCAGGAGGCCTTCCAGATCACAAACATACATTGCGCAGTATGGGGTGGAAGTGAATTATGCAGAAATGGGAGAATGCATGGTGCCTATTATTGGAACACATGTCTTACACCCATTTTCATCAGTGCTGGATACAGAATATGAAGAAGGCCTTTCAGGCTTTTTTTCTCCGAGCATTAAGCCAATCTGAATTCCCTTTGGCAGTGAAGCATTAAAGATACAGTGTTACCCTGGAAATATAAATTATTAATATATTCAGCATTTTTGTCACTTCTCAACTGTTAACCAAATTAGACAAAACTTTCTTTTACTAAGTAGATTTTCTCTTTGGGATTAGCTTTGGGAATGCACAGGGCCACCACAGTAAAAACTTTGGTCATTTACATATAATTTTGCAAACTTCCACTGGCCCATGACAGTCTTTGTACCTCAAATGTTGGTATTCTTGATTTTTTTTTTTCTTTCTCATTTAACTGTGGAGGATAAAACCCTGCTTTGGATTTACAATGACTTTAGGATAAAAGTCTCCCTCCCCTTTCCCTTCCTCCCTCTTTCTGTGTGTGTGTCTGTGTGCGTGTGTGTTGTGTCTTTTTCAGAAACCTTCATCTCAAGTTCCAATTCTCCAGGCTTGGCCAAAAGTCAAACTTGGAATAGTCTGACTTTGCAAAAGATTAAAAATGTCACTCCAAAATGGAATCGATTCAAATCAGATTGTGACTTTAAAGTGTTCTTTCCTGCACTTTCTCTGACAACACATTACTCCCAGCCTCCCAGTCCCAAACCCCCACCTCCTCCCCGCTCTGAGTCTCTTATGTCCAATCCCTCCACTCTTTCTTTTAAGTAAGTTGTATAGTAATGGTTTCCAAGAGAGGCTCAACCAAACCCAGAAATAACAAAAAACAAAAAAAAGTGGGTTTGGCTGGAGGTGACCCATTGTGATGCCTCTGAAAGGGGCAACCTCTTGTTTCTTGGGCTTCATCCTTGAGTGGGCAAGAATAAAAATAATCATCCCCATGAAATCAAAGGTTTTCTCCAGAGGCTTGAGGAACAAAGCTGATGGCTGGTGCTCTGGGTCAGTCCCTGTGGCTCTGTAGGGCCAGAAGTAGGAGCTTCTAGGCTCTCCAGCCGCCCCTGCCGAGAGGGTGGTAATACAGAGCTCACTTGTGCTTCCAAGCGTTATTGAACAAACACAGTCCACGTATCCGTGCGGGCCCTCCAGTCTGGGCTGCTACATACCCAGCAAGGAAGCTGGAGGAGCAGCTCTATAAGAGCTTCACTGGCCCCACAAAAGTATGGCATTCCTAGGAACGTGGTAGTGGGTGTCTGCATACAGTAACACGCCAGGAAAAATAAGGCAACATGCAGCATTTAGTAGGTGCTCAATAAACATTTGGGGAGTGACTAAATGAAGTGCCTAACAGTGCTGAGCTTTTGGAATTCTTCATCTGCCCTAGACCTCTTGTTTCTGGCCCCGAGACCCCTCCCCACTTCAGCAGAGACCAGAAAGCACCGGTAGAGCCAACTGGAAACACATGGTGTAACCCCCGTACATTCTGAGGGTCGTTAGGCATAGCAATGGCTCGGCCTTTGCCTAGAAATTCTACCTGTGGTCTGGCAGCAGGAGATGGTGCTTGGCCTGCTTGGTGAAGGCTATTAACTCTTGCTGAGGGCCCAGCTAAACGTGGAGCCCGAATCCAGGGTTTGAACTCAGAACTTACCTGGTGGGGTTCTGATCCTTTCATACGAGAAAGATCCAAGACTGGGCTGAGCCAGATTCTACCCTCGTTTCTGCATCATTAGTTGTTCAGATTGTGGCTTCTGGAGCCAGACTACCTGGATTTGCATTCCAGTTCTGCTGCACACGAGCTGTGTGCCTTCAGACAAATTGCTAAGCCTCAATGTGTCTGTTTCATCATCTGTAAAATAGAGATATTAAAAGTGCATATACCTCCTGCGGGTTGCTAGGAGGATTAAGTGAATTGGTACATTCAAAGAACTCTAGACAGTGTCTGGCCCGTAGTGAATGTTCAAGATATGTTAGCTACTGTAATAATAATTATCTAGTACTCCATCCTTTCTCCCAAAGAATCAAACCTTGAGGCTACCTCAAAACAAAAAGTAAAATGTCAAGACAATCATTAAAAATAAATGAACCAGGGCACCTGTGTGGCTCAGTCATTAAGTGTCTGCCTTTGGCTCAGGTCATGATCCCAGGGTCCTGGGATGGAGCCCCACATCTGGCCCCCTGCTTGGCGGGGAGCCTGCTTCTTTCTCTCCCGCTCCCCCTGCTCATGTTCCCTCTCTCACTGTGTCTCTATCTCTGTCAAATAAATAAAATCTTAAAAAAAAATCGGACTCCCCCCCCCCAAACAAATCTTAAACCTCCATTTAGGGCAAGTGGGGCTAGGGAGCTCTAATTCCAGCACATGGTCAATTTGGGGGCTGTGGGCCCTTCTCCCAGTTGTGACTGTTACTCGGAGCTCCCCCGATAACCTTGGAGTACCATCTCTCACACTCTCCCCTCCACAGAAAGCTGTCCTTATGTTATCCTGCAACAGTTCTTGTACCTGCATTCCCACATTCTCGCTCCAATTACACATCAGTGCCTGTTAACATACAAATCTTGACTGGAGCACATCGTTGTTTGGAACATGGGGTACACAAATAAACAAATTCAATATTCCTTAAGTACACTCTCTAATGCAGCTTTCTGCTCTTCTCAGCATCTCCCCCCACCCCCGCACTGTCCCCACGCAAGCCATTCGTCTGTCCTCCTCTTCCCCTGTCCGCTCCACTGCTGGCTCCAGGCTCAACCCCTGATGTAGGTGAAGGCTGAGCCCTGGAGGGACCCTGCCCCAAGTGCTCATTCCCTTGCTGTCTTGGCCTTCAGTCCTCATTCTCCCCACTTTTCGGATTGCTTGTCTTGCTATCTACTTCTCCATGGGCCGGGGGCCTGGCTTAAGAATGTGTCTGTGTGTGTCCCCCATGTGGAAGGGACATCCCTGGAGGAATCCTTCTGACACCCTAGCACTCTGTTCCTGGTTTGCAGCTGTCAAAGGAGGTTGGTGCTCAGGAGGTGGGCCCAGGCACACAGCTGGCCCCATAAGTCCTTTCTCTCTCTGGCTGCCAACCTGCCCACAGGGAGCAAGCAAGCATCCCTAGGCTGGTTGGCAGATTTCTAGCTCTTCCTATACTTCTTCTGGATAAGTTTAAGTTTAAGGCCAAGTGTTGCAAGCCTACCTCTTCATCCTCTGATCAGTAACAAAACAGACATTTTTATCTCCACCTGACACCTACATCTGTGTCTCAAATGATTCAGAGAACAGCGAGGAGGAAAAAAAAAAAAAAAGACTAATTAATCAGATAGCCTGTAACCCCAGAACCTGGGGGTCTACACATGTGCAGCTAGGAAGATAGATACACACATACGCCCCTGTGGTTCCGCCATGCCGACCCCGGAGCATGTGCATGTGTGTGCACAGGATGTCTGCTTGGGTACACGAGTGTGCACGTGGATGGGCAAACTGGAGCCAGAGGAAAGAGCCACCCACTGAAGAGAATGGCTGGGTGAGAACTCGAGGGACCCAGCTATTTCTGGTTGGCTTGGCAGATAAGCAGCAGCCATGACGAAGGTCTGCACACCTGTTCCATGATAAACTTTGCCAAGCCCGCTGCACCGTGGGAAGAGCTGAAACAAAGCAGGAGAGAGGCAGTAGACGATGTGGTGCCGGTGGGGGCCTGGGAGAGAACAGGAAAGTCACTGAAGCCACAGAAAAGGGGGGTGGGAAACAGAGCAGGAACTCTGCACTGAGCTGCAGAGCAAAAAGGACCCCAAGAGAGCTGGGAACCTGCGTGCCTTGTAATTTCTCTATTCCTGACAGGCCTCATTTATAAGGTGTAGCGTAGAGGCAAGAGTCAATGAAAATCTAATAGTTAAAACTTTATAAATATGATGAAATTTTTTAAATCCAGTATTTCCAGGAGACCTCTTGCAAGTTTTGACAAAATGAAAGTCCCTCCCCTCTATCACTGTTTTGTTATAGGTCCATCAGTAGAGGTCTTTCTTTCTTTCTTTTTTTTTTTTTTTAAGATTTTATTTATTTATTTGAGAGAGCAAGCGAGCAAGAGAGAGAAAGCATGACCAGGGAAAGAGTGAGAAGGAGAGGAAGAAGCAAACTTCCCACTGAGGGGGGAGTCAGATGTGGGGCTCAATCCAGAGACTCCAGGATCATGACCTGAGCAGAAGGCAGATGCTTAACAGACTGAGCCACCCAGGGGCCCTGGAGGTCTTCTGCGATAGAAGAGTTTCATTTCTACCCACTAAATACTAGGACTTCATTTTCTTTCTTTTTTTTTTTTTTAAGATTTTATTTATTTATTTGACAGACAGAGATCACATACTAGGCAGAGAAACAGAGAGAGAGAGAGATGGGAAGCAGTCTCCCTGCTGAGCAGAGAGCCCAATGTGGGGCTCAATCCCAGGACCCTGAGATCATGACCTGAGCCAAAGGCAGAGGCTTTAACCCACTGAGCCACCCAGGTGCCTCAGGACTTCATTTTCTACATAAACAGGATTTCTATTTCGTATGTATGTCCGAATATAAAACTGTGACCTAGTCCCGTTGCTTTCCAAATACAACCTAAACTGTACTTAGCGAAGAAAAAGAAATGCTAGAGGGTAGCCACGGGGAAAATGCACACAGGCCACGGGACTACAAGGTACAACGTGGCTCCGTACTTCCGGGATGTATTCTATCCCACTTAGATGGCCAAGCCATGACTGCAGCCCATACAGCCTCCACAAAACCTGGGTGGGGGGGAGTCGGAGAAGACAGTTCTGGACACTTAGAGAAGTTGTTCTGGAAAAATCAAATTGCAGGGAGGGTCATTTGCAAATGTATATTCTGGCCGCAAGCCACCAACAATAAATTTGTGGAAGTGTGAAGAGTCCCTGATCTCACAGACCCTTCCTCCTCTGACATCCAGTTAAGAGGGAGGTAGACAGGAATACATCGGAACCTCATCTGAACTGTAGTACAGCTCAGTCAGAAGGACACGAGCAACATGGGTGTTGTCAAATTAGAGCTGAATTGTACCTGTTCTGACCCCGAGCCCCGGGCCAATGATAGCCCAAACATGTGTGCTGACCCGAGGCTATAGGGGTGGGGCAGGGGGAGGCATTTCATGGGTGTATCGGTAATTTCAGAGGGACGGTGTTGGTTCAGAGTGAAACATTTCTTCGAATGCAATTAAAAACTGAAAGAAAAATTTTAGACATTCTAAAACTACTGAAAGTAGGATGGTGTTATCTGCTTTCTCGGTATGAAAGGAACACTGATCAGTGAGATAGCATTTTTGCATCTGTTCAATTATGAATTACAGAGAGAAACACCAGGAAAGCTGAACATGCTTTGGAGGATGATGGATTTTAGGAAACAGTGAGTCCCTAGAAGTATCGAATGCCTCCTCTGAGGACAGTCCTGTGGGTAGTAACAAAGAGATGTGGAGAACGAGAACATACGATAAATTTATGTTGTGCCTGAAGGTGGTTTGGGGGCATGAGGTGTTTGCTGTGGTTTGCAAGCTTCTTCCAAAAAAGATTTTGTGGTCTCTTTTTACATCTAATGTCTGGTCGCACTTTGCCAGGACACGATGAACTTCATGTTTATTAAGGAGGAAGGTGCAGAGCCAAGGTACTGACCTGAGTTCTGGGAAGAAAACTATCAACATGCAGCCCCTTAAAAGGCCCTCTGTAGGGCTTCTAGTCACCCTGGAGCCACAGGAGAGAAGATCATTGGATAAATAAACTCTTTCTCCCCAAATATATAAATATATCGAAACATAAATGTTTCTTCCCTTCCCTTCTTTCTCTACCCATCCCCGCCGGTCTCGATCACCAACTTTTTCTCTTATTAGGTAGGATCCACTTATCCTGAAGGTTTCTTTGGAGTTCCTTAATGTAGGCAGGGGTATCCTATGCAACAGAAGGGAACGTGCTCCCATTTTCTTTTCAGATCTCCTTACTTCTAGGGAGACTCACTATCTGCCTCCCCCGATCCACCACTGTCCCTTCATCTGTCCCTCTCCCTTCTCCTGAACTCCACATCCAGTCATCACGTCGGGTTGAGTTTACCTCCTATCTTTTGAATCTGTTCACTTCTCTCTCCTCTGCCACAGCCAGAGCCCAGGCCACCAATGTCCCCCTCCAGCTTCCCAGCCACCAGCTGCCACATTTGCTTCCTCTAATTCACTGTCAACATGGCTGCCAGAGTGATTTCCTTCTAACGTACAGATCCCAAACTCCCCTGCTCAGCATTAACAGATGCTTTCCCAGGCCTCCTGGGATAAAGTCCAAGTTCCCTGTTCAGGTCTTCCTATTGTGGCCCCCACCCCCATACTTCTTGGGCCTCCCTGCTTGCTACCAACCCAGACTCTATATCAGGCACACTGTGTCCTCCATTGCTCAGGAGTACAGAGCTCTCTCTCCTGCCAGGCTCTCGTGTATGCCACATTTCAGAGGCAAAGAGAAGTTCAGAGAACCTTTTCCCCTAGGTGACTGGTCAGGACACTCAGACCTACCTACACTTCATGGATGGGATGTGGATGTTGACTCGCCTCATGTGAAGGGGAAATGCCTACTTGCAGCAACACTGAGCCCACGCCTACAAATCTTTCTCTGAAATGGCTTCAGAAACATGGAGAAAATCATATGAAAATGATGCTCTTGTCTATATGTTTTTTCTGGACTTTTAAAATAAGTCAAGTAGCATCGTTATTTGAAGCATTAAATATACTCACCAAGAGGCATGGCGATTAAGAACATAAGCTTGGAGCTAAACTGCTTGGGTTAGAGTCTTGGTTCCACCATTTTCTAGCTGTATGACCTTGGACAAATTATTTAACAGCTCTGTTCTCAGTTCCCTGGTTAAATGGACCAACAGTACCTACCCCGTAGAGGGGATGGCAGCAGTCTGTACCCAGGAACTTAGCTATTACAGCTGAAGCCTGCATGGGATTATTATACAGACTAAAGCAATTGCCTTTCAGATTGATGACCTATTAGTAATATTGGATATTTGGAAAAAAGTTTATCTTGTCAATTCATTGTCTCTTTTTCCTTGAACCTGTCTTAATGTTCGTGTTTTCCTCTCTGTGTCAGAGAAGACATCAAGATGGAAGAAAGGAAGATATCTTTTGTTGTTAGGACTCGCTAGGTACCAGGCACAGGGGCAGCTCCAGAAATTCTAAATAGAGCTCAGAGCAGTTTGGGGATGGAGCAGGGCTTGGGGACATGTCTTAAGCTGCGAACACACTGTTCAGGTAGGCCTTAGCTGAGCTGATGAAAACTGAGAGCCCAGTCCCCCAAAGGCACTCCTTGTTGTCTTCCCTGACTTGGCACGCTTCACATGCTGTCGTCCCATTTCATCTTCACGGTCACCCTCGAGTTTCAGGTGAGGGCTAACTCAGAGAGACACACAGTCTCTTTTGGGGCAGAGCTGGGATTTGAACTATGATATGTCTTATGTCTGCTTCCCAGCCCAGTGTCCTTTCTTCTCTGCAGCAGCCGCCACAAATCAGGAATATCTTCGCACTTTCTTAGAATAGTAGGGTTTGGATGGAAGCTTGAGAATACTCTTCTTGTACAAAGTTGTGGTCCTCCAAGACTTCAAAACTGGGTGGTTGGATGTCCCAACATACAATCTTTAAAATGCAGTTTTCAAAAAATCATATAACATTAAAAGACTAATTACAAAAGCAATAGGTACTCATTGCAGAAGGCTATAAACACATTCGAAAGTATAAGGAAAATACAAAAACATCCATAATACCACTATCCAGTTATAAGCACATTTTTTATATGTTTCCTTAAAATCTTACTGCGCACACACTAATTTTAAAATGAGTTTTAAATAGCGAATACATTTATATGATAGAAAATGTTTAAAGTATAAAAGGGTTAAGAGTGAAAAGTCAGTGTCCCTCCTCCCCACCCCTAGCCATCCTATGCTTTTCCTGGGAAGCAATCACTATTACCAGTTTTTTATGTACCCTTTAAATGCTAGTCCGTGCATACATAGAAAGAAGGTCATTTTACAATTCTCTTTATTTTAAAAAATGGTACATTTAAAAAAAAGATTTAGGGCCCTGGGCGGCTCAGTTGTTAGGTGTCTGCCTTCAGCCCAGGTCATGATCCCAGGGTCCTGGGATCGAGCCCTGCATTGGGCTCCCTGCTCTCCGGGAAGCCTGCTTCTCTCTCTCCCACTCCCCCTGCTTGTGTTCCCTCTCTCACTGTGACTCTCTCTGTCAAATAAATAGATAAAAATTGTTTTTAAAAAAATTTTTAAAAAGATTTACTTATGTTAGAGAGAGAGCATGCGTGAGCAGGGGGAGGGGCAGAGGGAGAGGGAGAGAGAGTCTCAAGCCGACCCCTGCCTGAGCCCAGAGCCCAACGCACAGCTCGATGCAATGACCCCGAGAACATGACCTGAGCCCAAATCAAGAGCTGGGCGCTTCATCGACTGGGCCACCCAGGTGCCCCAAAATGGTACATTCTTTTATGAGTAAATATAAACATACTGTTTCGTTCTTTCTTGACCTGACCCACCTTCCATCTCCTTTAGAGTCATGTTTCCTTCCCAGCATTTCACACTCATATTCACTCAGGAGGTTGCCTAGGCCAGTCAAAATCGCCTTAAAATCTGCCTTTCTGGTAAATCCAGTGTGAGAGGGACCAAAGTCTTGAAATTTTTCCAAGATCATCCGGTAACTATTGCACCTAAGAGACAGGAACCAGAAACCCCATCACCTGAAGCGTCTCTTTAGCAGGGCGGCACATATGCAGGATGTGTGATGTTCTGACACAGCTCTCTGAACAACGTCCTTCTGGTAAACTAAGTCTTTCTAAGTAGGAAGGGTCACTGGGTCCAAACAACTTGCCTGTTCTACCCATTACAACTCTGACTTCCAAAACTAGTCAAGCTCTCTCCTGCCTTTGCAAATGCTCTTGGTCCTTTCTTCTAGAAACTTGTTCCACCACCATCGCAACCTCCTCAGCTCCCTTCTTTACCTGATGCACTCCAGTATATATATTACATATATATATATATGTGTGTGTGTGTGTGTATATATATATATACTATTAAATTAAGGCAATATTTTCTAACCTCAATTTCCAAACTGGACAAGTGACAAGCATTACCTACAGTCGTGGAAGCAACCCAAAGACTGAACCACAAGCAGCCACTGAAGCAGAAGCTTATGAAAGCAACACAGGAACGAGTTAACAGTGGTTTCAGGAATGTGAATTACCTGTGCACAAGAATAAAACCCCGAGGGAAACTTGGCCAATCGCACTGCGGCGATGGTGAGAGCATCATACGTTAGGGAAGAGATTAAAGAGGGTCATAAAATGCTTGCTAAGAACTTTGAAAATCTGTTTATTGTAAAATCAAATAAAGATGCAGAAAACTGCATGAAACGATGACTAGTTTAACAGCGTACTTTAAGGTGGACACCCTTAACTACCCGGCAGGTGAGACAGAACGCTGCCATCTCCTTGTCCCCTCACCCCCGTTCCAAGCCCTCACTCCCCAGCTACTTACCCACCATCCTGCCTTTTACGGCAAGTACTTGCTACGAGGCTTAAAGACTTTATTTACTTATTTGAGAAAGAGAGACAGAGGTGGTGACAGAGATCGCAAGAAAGAGCATGAGTGTGGAGGGGAGGGAGAAGCAGGCTCCCCGCTGACCAAGGAGCCCGATGTGCGGCTCCAACCCAGGACCTCGGGATCATGACCGGAGCCGAAGGCAGCCGCTCAGCCAACAGAGCCACCCAGGCGCCCCTAGCTGGGTGTTAAAAATAGCTTTATCACCCAAATGTGCATCCCTGGACAATAAACAGCTTAGTTTTTGTCTTGCTCATCTAAAAATATTTGATACGCCCTTTAAATCTCTTTCAATCTATAGAATCTCCTCTCCATCCCGCTCAGTTCCTTACCGTTGATCTGTTGGAAAGCCCAAGCCATGTGCCCCGTGCGGTTTCTCCGAGGCTGGATGTTGCTGCTGGTCACCTGGCGGCCGGTCCCCACGCTCCTCCTTCAGCTCCCGCAGCGGGGTCCAGAGGCTGGAACAGACTCAGGTTTGAGCGCACTGACAAAATGAAACCCTTTGGTTTTGCTACCCTGGAAGGAACCACCGGTAGCCTCGCCGTTCACCTGGGGCTCCCTCCCTGCCCTTGGACACCTACTGGTCGGGGCGGTCAGCACGGATTTGCTCGCAGTGTCAGCGCACACCCGCCTTGGGCCCTAGGAGTTCGCTGCTCTGATGGCTTTTGTGACACAGAGGAAGGCACCAGGCTCTCACTGCCTCAGGCCAAGGCTGGCCTGGCCTGCGAGTTTATTCCCTGACACCACACCCACGAAGCTCCGGGAACGGACACATTCTCTCCTCTTCCACCCCGATACGCTCGCCTCCTCCCCACTTGTTACCAAATACAACTGACGATCATACTGAAGGGGGGAAGAAAAGGACTTTAAAGTTTGAAACTGTTCCAGTGACCTCGCTGAAAATTCTGAAATGTAGCTTCGTGTTACCTTCTATCATCTGAAGGCACTTTGGGCCCAGGGGCATTTAAAACAACACAACAGTCACCTGTCCCTGTCATCAGTGACCTCTGCCTTGGACAACAGTGGACTAGAACGGTCGTGCTAACAACCAAGATGCGTGCAGCGCTGTTCTTTGAGAAATCAAAAATACCTCAGTGGTCCGTTTTTCCTGAGGAAGGATAAATAGATCCTCTTTTTTCTGATCAGGCTGAGTCACACGCCCTTGACGCCTCACATGGCAGTGACACACCATTTAACTGGGGGAGTCGTCCTTGGCACTTCCCCCTCTCACCTCTACACACAATCCTTCCCCTCATCTCACATCTTTCCCCTCACACGCAGTCCTTCAGCACCGGCAGAGGCCAAGCCACTACTTCCCACCCAGGACGCGGCATGGCCTAACGACTCCTCAAAAATCTCGTTTTCCACGGAGCAGTCTGAGCGGCCTGTTTACATGGGGTTTAGATCGTATTTTCCTCTCTTCCTCCACCAATGACTTCAACAACCTATCACTGCTGCCATGGAGTCCAAAGGCCTCGCCAGTCTGCAGGCAACATGTGTTCCTTGAGTCCCATCCCACCCACCCTTATCCCTGTTCTCCCCACGTGTCCCCCTGGGCTGTCCACCTGCCAGGTCTTCCCTGTCCCTCAGCGTGGCGGTCCTTCTCAGCGTGGGCCTCACGTGCTCTCCCCGCTCGCTCTCCCTTTCCCTGTCGGTGTCAGCAATACCTTCCTGGACCACCTCCTAAATCCAACTGCCCCTATACTCAGCCACTAAACACCCAATAGGAGAAAACCGTTGCTTTTCTCTTTTCAAATTACTCATCATGATTCTTTTAAATTGTGGTCCAGATATAAATTTACCAATTTGACCATTTTTACGTGTACAGTTCCATGGCATTCTGTCCCTTCATACGGCTGGGCCGCTAACACCAACGGTCCACCCACAGAATCTTTCCGGCTTCCCTTACTGAAACTCTGTGCCCCTCAAACAACTCCCCATTCCTCCACCCCTACTGGCTGGCAGCCACCATTCTCCTGTCTGTGAATGTGGCTGCTACTGGTATTTCACCTAAGTGGAACTGGTAAACATTTGTCCTTTGGGGTCTGGCTTATTTCACTTAACCACTAATGTCTGCATTCTCACATGTGTCAGAATTTCCTTCTTCTTCCCGTCTATGTACAGTCCATATTCTGTGATTCCCTTCATCTGTCGATGGGCCCCTGGGTTGCTCCCACCTCTTGGCTACTACGAGTAATGCTGCTGGGAACATGGGTATCCAAACATCTCTTCAAGCCCTACTTTCAGTTCTTTGGGGCCTATACCCAGAAGAGGAACTGCTGGATCACATGGGAATTCTATTTGTAATTTTATAAGGTGCCACATACTGTCTTCCAGAGACTGCACTATGTTATCATCCCCCCAGCAGTGCGCAGACTTGCTGATTTCTCCACATCCTTACCAACATTTATTATCTTCTGGTTTGTTTTTATAATTGCCATCCTAAAGGGTAATTGTTTTCATAATTGCCTTCATTCTAAAGGTGAAGTGGCATTTTATTGTGGTTTTGACGTGCATTTATCCAATGATAAATGTCTGGTGTCTTTTCATGTTTATTGTCCATTTGCATGTCTTTGGGAAAAATGTCTATGCATGTTCTTTGCCTATTTTTATTTTAAAATATTTTATTTATTTATTTGACACAGAGAGAGAGAGAGAGATCACAAGTAGGCAGAGAGGCAGGCAGAGAGAGAAGAGGAAGCAGACTCCCTGCTGAGCAGAGCGTGACTCAGGACTCAATCCCAGGATCCTGAGACGATGACCCGAGCTGAAGGCAGAGGCTTAACCCACTGAGCCACCCAGGCGCCCCCTTTGCCTATTTTTAAATTGGGTTGGTTTTTTGTTGTGAGGTGTTGGAGTTACTTATACATTCTGGATATTACCCTTTTATCAGATATATCATTTGCAAGTATATTCTCCCATTCTTTGGTTGTCTTTTCACTGTGTTGATAGTGTCCTTTCAGGCACAAAAACTGTAAATTTTGATAAAGCCCAAATTATCTTTTTTTTTTTCATTTTGTTGCTTTGCTTTGGGTGTCATATCCAACAAATCACTCATAGTTTTTAAATATGTCTTTATATGAGTTTTTATTTCATGAATGTCTACCCCAATAGACTATGCACTTCACAAAGGCAGAAACCCATTTCCCTCACCATCCTACCAATGGCAGGTGTTCCAATACATATATTTGTAGTCTGATGAATGCGTATCTTCTGATGTTTTTAACTTGTGATATAGTATGGTACCCTATTAACGTGCACATTATATGAAAAATACTGACTGACAAATGTGGTTTCTGTGTGCTATTTAATTATCTTTAGCTTGAAAAGTCACACTAAATTAAAGTGCATACCTTTAAATCAGACCACAAGTTTCAAGAAGTGTTGGGGAAAAAATTAAACACAATAGAAATTATATCAGGGGCTTATTTTAAAAACATTTTCCCCCAAAACCTTTACAGATCAAAAAGGAAAAGACTAAAAACAATCTCCCGAGTTAAGCCCATCCATTTCAGACATGAGGTGACTGGATTATATATTTCTTCGTTCTTTGTTGGCAGTTTTCCAAAGTGGTACAGACCCACTTCCTAGCTTAAGAGATAGCCTGGATAAAATGCTTAAAGAGCCTTTCTTTCCTTTCTGATTTGGTAAACATTCAGGAGGAAGTTAAAAAGCATTTTTCTGCCTCTGAGATCAAGCAAACCCAGAAGAGGCTCTCCAGTTCTTTCACTTAACTTGCCTCTGAGATTTAAAACTGAACGGGGCTTGTATTGCAGTTGTGAAACAGCAGGGGGAGCTCATGAGGTTTTTAAGTCAGCTATTACCAACCACGGCCCCCCTCCAAAGAAACAACTTCACATTAAGTATAAACTGAACAGTTCCAAGGTCATGCCCAAAGAAGGAGAAAAGGAAGCAACAAAAATAAAATTCTCCTAATGAGAGGTGAAAATGGCCAAAATCAATTTCATAATAAAAGACTGATACAAACTAACACTTAATCCAGGCCCACAAATCCGACTATCCTTATTTAACATAACAAGCCAATGTACCCCGGGTGCCCAAGACCCCATCACTGCCCCAAGCCCTTAATCATCTTTCTCATGTGTCCAAATTAAGTGACTAGGCAGCTGGCTTAAAAGCGATTATACTTAAATTGTCTAAACATGTTTTTTTTTTTTTTAATATTCAGTGAATTTCTTTTTGGGGAGCAGCTTCAATTGTGTAAAAAAAAAAAGAAAGAAAAAGTGGGTTGTAAACAACTGCATAGTAAAAAGAATATACAAAATATAGGCCGTATTCACTGGAAAGAGTGAGGGGAACCAGAAGCTACATACTGAGTTTTAGAGCTGGGCTTAGAGTCACTCCCTGTGAGAACAGGGGTGGTGTGACAGATATGAACAGTGGAGTATTTCTTATTGAGGGAGAAATCCTAGCAAGTGACACTGGTACTCGCTGCCATGATGTCCTTTGAACCTCAGCCTGGGAGGCCAGAATCAATGGTTGGTCATCATCAGCTTTAGTCCTGAGGCCCAACGGCGAGTGGAGCTGAGAAGCCCGGCCAATAGGAGGCAGAGGCTCAGGCCGCTCACAGGCCTCACCAGGACTGGGAAGGGCTGTGATGTCTTACCTTTGCTCAGACTCTATCAACAAGTATGATAGCTGAGTGTCTTGGAACACATCTGGAAGTAGCTGTCGCCTCTTCTAGGGGGGCTGATGCTGGCATTGGGAACATGGACAGATTTCAGTGAGTGGCCAGAATGTCTTACAAACACCATAGGTTCAGGGGCTTATCTTGGTTTGTGAGGAGTGCTTCCCAAAGGGGATGGATCTTTCCTTACGTTATTTCAGGATGAGTATCAAACCTTCAAACAAAATCTCGTGAGTTGTAATTGTACTGCAACAATGAGAGATCTAATTTTGAAAGCAACTAGGATAAATACATGTGTAGAAACAGAGGCCAGCTCAGTTTCAGGCTATTGAGTTTTCTGTGTCTTCACACGATTTCAAGGGCTTACAGAAAAGCAAGCTGCTTCTACTAGAGTGGACACTTTCAATAAACTCCATCAAATGAAAGCATGCATAATTATGAATTATAATAATTTAATTTTCTTAAAAAGATGATCAATTTTTCCCCAAAACTAGATTAGAGTGTATTCTTGGGTGAAAATATACATTCAGAAAGGAAATGAAACCATAGGAAAAAAGGTCAGTGCAATAGTGTGACCTTAAAAAAGAGCCTCTTTAAACAATATAAGGCTTCTTACCTCTTTAAAAGAATATATATTTTTCCTGCACAAAATGGTTCACTTCATCTAAATCTTCAAATCCTTTTTCTATGATAATTTTTGGAAACTCAGTTTTTAATTATCTTAAATAACTTTTGGAGGAAAAAAGAAAAGAATAAAGGAAGCTTTGTTTTCTACATACTAATTTAATTCAACTGCAGCAAGAAGAACCTCAGAACTAAATCCAACTTTTATTTCAGTTACAAAACACATTGAAATTCACCAGAAATACCACCAAAAGTCCCTGGTGACAGAAATTAGCTTACTTCACAGCAGCATATACAAGATCAATAAACAAGTAGTAAACTCCCTGGAAGGAAAAGAAGTCCTTGAATTTACAAGTTTAGTAAGCCCCATACTTACCCGGTAGACTGCTGTCTCCAGCCATACAGCTCAGAGACTGGCAATGTGTCTGATAAAGATGGCCTCTGGCAGGCTTTTCTCATATGGTAAGCACTGACTATTCCAATCACCTGTTGAATAACAAACCCCAAAGTTATACCAGTTATCGTTTCCCTCCGTTCTGACCACCCTACGCATAGGTGAGAAGCCTGTACAGAGGGACCCTCCACTGCTCAGGTAGGTCTTTGGTCAACGGACATGCTTACCGCTCCTGTCACTAGGGAAATGAGAGTCAGAAGAGGACCCTTAAGGTCAGATGAGAAGGGACATGAAGCTGGCCTCTAGAAGGAGCTCAGGATCTTTCCCACTCATCCTCGTGTGCTTTGTTCCCCAATAAGGATGGGTCAGGACGTTGCCTTTTACTCCTCTCCACAAGGCCAAGGACAGTTTTATTGTTTGCTTTAAGAATGAATAAGATATTTCTTCTGTTGAGTTATTTCTGCAAGTACTGGCTGGGTGGGTGTTCACTGACTATGACAAATGTTGAGGTGTTCAGGTATGACTGAGGAGTGCTAGATTAAATAAGAACATTCCAACCCTGCTTCAGACCACCCATTTCCAAGGGCTTCTGAGTAGACAATGATGAGACATAGCAAAGAAACACTTCTAACAAGCAAAAAATTCTACCCTAACCGCTAAGCAGAGCTGGAGTGAGCAAGATTGAACTTAAAGAATTTCCTATCACCAAGTCTGATCGGTATAAACAGCAGAACCAAAGTACATTTTAAAAACAGTCCAACCTGCTTTCACTGGGGCTCATACCCAAGGGCCAGATCTGTATTCTGGAGTATGAAGCCTGAACACCTGGGGCCATTTCCGAAGAAGCAGAGTAATGAGGAAATGACACTGAAGGAGTAAAAAAGATTTGGACTTCGGACGCCTGGGTGGCTCAGTTGGTTAAGCATCTCCTTTTGGCTCAGGTCATGACCCCAGGGTCTTGGGATCGAGCCCTGAATGGGACTCCCTGCTTAGTGGGGAGTCTCCTTCTTCATGTGCGTTCTCTCCCTCTCTCTCTCTATCTTATTCTATAAATTGGAAATGCTTTATTGCTTTCCAAATAAGAAAGAGCTAAAATCGCTTTTATGGCTTAGTGTGTGATGGGTTTGTGGTGTAGCATTTTGCTATTCCTGGGGGTGTCTGTTCACTGCAGTCTTCCTCCTGGGAGTGTGAAGATTTCTGGTTTTTTCATGAATTGCTCTTCACAAGGCTCAGAAACATCCACCGGAGATTTTTCAACAAAAAGACCGGATACCCCTCCCCTGAAAAAAAAATACAACCCTTTCTCCTTCGTAATATACAATGCTGATTGACCCAGTGCTCCCAGCATTAACTGTGGGAAAACAGTAACACGGAACACAAACTCGTGATGCAAGCATTTTGAAGTTACAGTTTCTCCTCGCTGTTAACATCCCTAGATGATGGATCTTTTAGAGGATGAAGTTTTTTAAAAAACAGTTTCAAAGATGACACAGACTGATATAAACTCATGACACTGGTGTCTGCTGCCTGAAGGTTCATTTGAGCTGGGAATACTGTCAATGCACGAAATGTCACTGTGGTCGGTGTTCGTGTGCGTCATGCACACCATGTTCTCTTCCAGAGCTTTCTGAGCTGAGGGGTTTCATTGACAAGGTATCCTGACTTCATCTAGAGCCACGATTTCTTACTTCTTTAGGATTCAGATGATGGAACTGAGTTCTTGAAGGGCTCTGACAGTTCAGCCTAGGTAATCTGCCCTTCTGGAAGACTGAGAAATGCACCCATATATATCAAAATCCATTCTTAAAATTGTACCACATAAAAGGAAATATATGAGGAGATTATAAAACTTGTGCAGATTTCCACGTGGGTTGCGGAGGCTACGTTTTCAAATTTTCATAGAGTGGTGAAATTTTCATTAACATCTCCCATAAGTACTCAGGAGACTCACCATCACTAAAAAGTAACAATTGTAAGACCCCCACATAACATAGCTAGTTTTTAATTCCACGGTCCAGAAGAAGAAAGAAGAAGAAAAATTACAAAGAAGGACATCTGGCTAGTTCAGTCAGTAGAGTGTGACTCTTGATCTTGGGGTTGTGAGTTTGAGCCCCATGCTGGGTATAGATATTACTTAAAATCTTTTAAAAAAATTACAAAGAAAATCTTGAAAATCCCCAAGTCTTGACAGTTAAAAATCATGCAAAATTTTTATGGGAATTTTGAAGGATACTGAACAATTGACTTAAAGAGTCTGAATTTTGGGGGGCTCCTGGGTGGCTCAGTGGGTTAAAGCCTCTGCTTTCGGCTCAGGTCAGGATCCCAGGGTCCTGGGATGGAGCCCCCGCATCCCATCCAACTCTCTGCTCAGCAGGGAGCCTGCTTCCCTTTCTCTCTCTCTGCTTGCCTCTCTGCCTACCTGTGATCTCTGTCAAATAAATAAATAAAAATCTTAAAAGAAAAAAATAAAGTGTCTGAATTTTTCAATAAATCAGAATTTGGTCCCCATTAATTAAAGGCTGTTATTTGCCCCCTCGGGAGGGGAGAAAATGACCAGTGAATGGGCAGTGGCGACCCTGGGGGAGGGGGCCTCAGTTACAGGAAATTAAGGCCCAGCCCACAGGACAGAGACTTGTGAATTAGACAGGACTCCTCCCGCCTCTGGGCCCGCAGCCCAAACAGAATGTGTGGCCTGAGTGTAAGGAACTGGCTGCAAGCTCCTGAGCACTAAAAAAGAAAAGAAAAAAAGCACCCCCTCACCCCCAACTCCCCAGTGAAGGCCAGCATGCTTCTCAAAAGACCCTGTAACAGTCCGGATGACGGAGTGGGTGGGCGCCGAGGCCTGGTGCTGTCTCTGACAGGGCACCGAGCGGGGCCAAGGGACCCGGGAGACCAGACCCAGGCACACCCAAGGGCAGGGGGAGAGAAGCCACGAAAACCCAGTACCCCTAACGAGCGGCTTTTGCACTTGGGTGAAGGAAGCTAGTGACAGAAACCTTCCAGGCTTTTGTGTGGGGAAAGGGCAGGCGCTGTCCATCCTTTTTTGGGGGCTGCTAAAAAGAAGGACTTTCAGAGTCTTCACGAGAGACGTGGATTTTAAGGGCAACCTTGGGTCATACAGAACTAATCAACCGAAAACAATAAGAAAATGAGCCTGACCGTCAGCGAGTATCTGAGGACTTTATCAAAAAGAATTAGAAATGGACAGATTCACTGGGAGCTGCAAGGGATCAAATCTGCAAGGTGGCATTGTGTGGCCGGGATTAAATTATTTATTCATTGTTAATTTATTTATTTATGTATGTGCAAATGACCTTGCTGCTGCAGGTGCTAAGGGGCCTCTGAAAAGGCTGGGTTTTTAGATCCAGGCCTAGAATATTGGTCCATTTAACTCATTCTTAAGGCGATCAGCACTGACTTTTATCTAAGGAGATAGAGGAGGAAAAACCGTATGTGTGCAGGGAAGGATGCAGGACTTGAGCAGCCCTGAGGACCCAAGAATTTCAGCTCCATTCAAGATTCTGGGGAAGGTTCTATGCAGTTTAATGTCCAAGAAATTAGCAAATGAATGCTTATGTCAATATGCGAAAAATCCCTGTTAGTTTAAACAGATAAAAAGCCTGTGGGGAAACCCCAGAAAATGCAGGCTCTTTTTCTTTCCCTTTTTAGTTAATTTAATTTTTAAAAGAGGGCACAGCCCTTCTGGAGTTCTATGGAAACCCACAGAAGTCAAAAAAATAAAAATAAAAAATGGTCTAGTGAATGCTTGATCTGGTACATGCCTGAAATAGTCTCAGTGTAACTACTGGAAGAAATAAGGAGATTTTATCAGCCATTCTTTGTACCATGATCATTATTCGGTAATGTCCTGCCCAAATTCTCCCAAAAGCGGAGAATTCATCTTTACCTCTTACACATGCCTTTGGCACAAAAACATATAATTACTCTGTAAGTATAGCGACAGTTTGTAGGGGAAACCTGAGGGTGAAATCAATAGGGGCATTATTATCTCTAAGTTTAGGCGAATATGATGAACTAAAATGGTCATCCTGTGTTCCCGGTGACCCGGCACGGTGGGGACACTGTGTCGGACATGACCTTTGGAGGAAGAGCATACAGGAGCTCAGCGTGGGGGCCTCAGACAAGAAGCCACACATACTGAAGCCGGCGACCTCATGCCAGTGAGTCCTCCTTAAGGAGAGAAGGAGAAGAGCCCACTGACTTTGCAAAAGACATACAAGACAGCTAAAGATCGCTGAGGGGGAATCCTTCTACTAGATCGGCAAGGGATGTTAAACAAATGATCTGACTCAGGAAACACTGCCTTTCAGAATATATACTACCTCTCAAGGTGAATTAGAAACTTCTCTTGAACTACAAAGAGGTAAGCTTTCCCCAGGGGAGGCAAGGGTGGCGGGGCGGGGGGGGAAGTTGGAAGAAAAACAGAAAAAAAGAAAGAAAAGAAAAACCAAAGGAAATGTCTTTATTTTTAAAGATTTTATTTATTTAAAAAAATTTATTTATTTGACAGAGAGAGTGAGCATAGGAGCACAAGGGTGGGGTTGGGGGTAGGCAGAGGGAGAAACTGGCTCCCCGCTGAGCAGGGAGCCCTATGCGGGCTCCATCCCAGGACCCTGGGATCATGACCTGAGCCACCCAGGCACCCCAGAAATATCTTTAAATACAGATTTTGTTTTACATATTCAGTTGGTCCCTAAAATATAACAGATTAGTACCCAAGTGGTAAACCAACTATTAAGTTCTAAAGGAGAAAAGGGACAACGGTATAGAGGACTTTTCCACATTGCAAGCACTGTTAATTTATTCTCCACTATTGTGCAAGGTACTTTAATGCTAAGTGCCAAACTGCCTCAAGAATAAAAACTTCAAAATAATTTCTCCCCTCAAAAACTTCTTAGATTTGCCTGACAATAAAGGGATAGTCAACCTAAAATCAATAATGGTTATAATTCAAAGCCTCATAAAATTATGAATTCCTTAGACAGATTTTCAACTTCTGAATCCCATAATTTCTTTTCTTTAAGATTTTATTTATTTGACACAGAGAGATCACAGGAGGGGGAATGGCGGGGAGAGGGAGAAGCAGGCTTTTTGCTGAGTGGGGAGCCTGATGTGGGGCTCGATCCCAGGACCCTGGGATCATGACTTGAGCTGAAGGCAGACGCTTAACTGGCTGAGCCACGCAGGCGCCTCCATAATTCATTTTCATGTGTTAAAGTCCTCATCGGTTTGTGGCAGATCACAATTTAATATATGCTTGGTCTGAACAGGAATTTTAAAAGCTTTATTTCTGGGTAGGTTTTCATTCATCATATGGATAGTGAGGTATTTGAAGTACTGAAGCAGCGTATTAATATTTTTCCCCATAATGAACAGATTCTCATTCCTCAAGTTAAAGAGGTTTTTTATTTTAATAACAATAAAAAAGTAAAAGTGAAGATCCATTCCAAGGTATTTTAGAAAAACTAACTACAAAAAAACTGTTTTTCATTTCTGATAGAAAAAGACAGAACATGTCATTTAAAACAAAAACAAAAACAAGGGCACCTGGGTGGCTCAGTAGGTTAAGTGACCAACTCTTGATTTCAGCTCGGTCATAATCTCAAGGTTGTGAGACAGCCCCGAGTTGGGCTCTGCACTGGGCGTGGAGCCTGCTTAAGATTGTCTCTCTTTCTCTCTCTCTGCCCTTCCCCTCCTCAACTTGTACTCTCAAAAGAAAAACAATTAAAAATTAAAAAAAAAAAACAAAAAAAAACAACCTCTGACATTCATGTATTAGTTTATGCTCTGGAAGTGATTTACAATTGAGTAGTAAATTTGGAGAGATGGAGTTGAAATCTTTCAATAACAAATGTTTCGTGGAGGGGAAAAAAGAATCTCCATCTTTTTTTTTTTTTAATTCTTTTTCATTTGTGAAGTTTATTAGAAACTATCAGGGCAGAAATTAGCAGGTATCACCAAAAGAGACTCACTTTAAAAATCAGCACCATAAGATTGCTCAGGTAGTAAACTGTGCTCAGAAAAGAGTCAGCTGGGAAAAAAAAAATCCTTAAAATTTTTAAGTACCAATTTTTCCAATTAATTTTCTTCAGCAATATCCAGTTTGCCAAATGTTGTTTGTAAGCTTGTAATGTCAAAATAATCATTCACAAATAAACACAGATCAAGTACCGAATTTTATCATTACAATATTTTGCTTTTTCATTGAAGTACTTGGAGATCTTTCTGTCGGTGTCTGCTCATGCAGAACGTGAGCAGATCCTCTGGGGTGGTGAAGCCATCACCTGACGCTGCTCCTTAGGAAGATTCGGGGAGTTGGCCAAGAAATTAAGAAGTTGTCCTTTTTAAATCCTAAAGTCATGCAGAGCAATTAAAACAAAACAAAACAAATCAATATGTAATAAATACTTCACTGTGCTGACTCTTTTCAAGTCATACATAGGGATTCATTCTCTCTTTTTATAACAACAGCAATAAGCAACAGCAGCATGTGCTGGTTAGAAGCCTTAGAATGTTCTAGGCATTGTGCTGAGTGATTACCGTAGAAGATTTCATTGTAGACTCAAAATAACGCATGAGGTCGGTATTATTAGTTCCATTTTATCCATATTTTCCATTATTTCCATTCATCAACAAGGTTAAGGAACTTGTCCCAGGTCAGACAATAGTAAACGCCAGAGTTGGATGTGAACTTGTACCAGTCTCATTTCAGAGCCTGAGCTTTTAGATACAATGTTTCTGCCTCTTTTAAGCATCTTTTCCTCCTTTTTTTTTTTTTTGTCTTTAAATGACTAAAAGTTATCATTGATTTTCATTAAAAACTCAGCCTTGTATTTATCATTAAACAGGCCATAAGAGGGTGCTTTTCTTCCGTGTCATCTCATTTGTCCCTAAAGACAGACAGCACTCTGGGAGGGCGCAGGTGGCTGTCAGCTGCCCTTTCCCCCATGCCTCTGGCTCTTCTCTGATGTCCGTGATGCTGCTCACCAGCCCTCCTCCTTCCCCGTCTCATGGCTGCCCTCAGGAGAACCACCGTTCTCCTTTCTATGCATTTTTTGCTCTCTATCTCCTTTCCTATCTAGTACTTAATAGTGCCTGATAATAACAACAATACACATTTATATGTAGCATTTCTATGTATTAAGCACTGATCTAAACATTTTACATATACTAACAGTTATATCCTTATAACAACATTATTAGGCGAGTAGAATCATTAATCCCCATTTATAGATATGGAACAGAGGCACAGGTCAAGTAACTTAGCAAAGATTACACTAGGAAATGGTACAGTTCATGATCTAAACAATTCACTATATTGTGTGATAGCCCTTGAATTACTTATTTACATCTTTATTGTCTGCCTACTTCTACGATGTAAGAGGAAAAGAATTTCTGCTTTACCCATCACTGGATCGAAAGCACTTAGAACAGTGCCTAGCATTCAGTAGGTGCTCAGTAAATACGTTGGCTGACTGACAGCCACCTTTTAGCTTTCAAAGGCATTTCCCTGACCATATAGATATTGCCAGATAACACAAGCTCCTCCTTAACTTCATGTGACAGGGCTGGTCATTTGTAGGATATCATGGGCAATATTTGGGTCTTTTGCTCTTTCCAATTATTATTATTATGTGTGTGTGGTGGCAGGGAAGCAGAATTGGGCTATCAGCTATGAAAATCAAGTGCTTCATAGTCTCAAAGCTTGCAGGTCTCTGACACAGAAGGACGAGGCCACAGAGATGTACTTCTCTGTCTTGCTCGGCACCCCGGGAAGTTGAGCTCTCCCTACAATCCGCTTTACTTCACTTCTTGTGCCCCGTCCCCCGGCTGCTGACTGGGTTTGTCCAGAGAGAGACAGCACAGGGGATGGAAGGTGGGGAGGAAGTTCTATCCCTGATGTTCTCCTGCCTTGGTGCCAGGGTTTTGCCAGCGGCTGCTCCGTCTGTGGCTTTCAGGTCTTACTGGAGCCTCCTCCGAGCGGTTGATGACTCCCCTTCCACAGCTCCGCGGGCCCCCTCGGACAGCACTGCCTCCCTTTGCTAATTCCGGCCCGATGGGAAGGTGTTCCCACTGTGCTAGTTCCTAGGTATCTCAACATCCTTTACAGGCTCCCTCAATCCTGCTCACACCTCCGGAAATGGTTCCTTCATGACATTCTCTTTAAAAGCCAGCTGAAAACGTCTTCCTGCTGGGATGCCCTGGCCCAATGTGCCATCTGTGGCAGCATTCCTCTCTACAAAATCCCTAGCTTCCATTTGCCCACATCCAGCATTTGAAGGAGTCTTCTTCATTTTTAGGCTCTTCTATTTAATAAAATGTCATTCCTTTGCCAGAGGCAGGGAAGATCTGCTTCCCATGAAATCCCATTTCTGCCTTTTGGAGCGCACAGAATAAGCCTCCTCTTTCCTCCACCTGACAGCCCTGTAAATATTTAAACACAGCTGGCGTGGCCTCCCCCAAATCTTCTCCTCCCCAAGCTAAATACATTCAATTTATTTTCCATTTTATATCTCTCCATGCCACACCTAAGTGCCTGAAAACAAGGGAGTGAAGAAATAGGGGAATAAATTTATAATAATTGATAGGTGTGAGGGTTAAGATCAGAGAACCAGCAAGGAAGCAGAATCTGTCTGCATCTGACCTTACCCCTGGGGCTGATGTGTCAACTTCACATCACACATTTTTTATTATTACCATTAAACTTATATATCACTTAACCCATTCTTTTATTCTGCATTTTTTATATTGGTAAAACATACATACTATGAAAGTTAACATTTTAACCATTTTTAAGTATACAGTTTACTGTCATTAAGTACATTCACAAGGCTGTTGGGCAACCACCACCACAATTCATTTCCAGAACTTTTACATCACCCCAGTCTGTACCCATTAAACATTAACGCCCCATCCCTTTCTCCCCCATTCCTAGTAACCTCTATTCTGTTTTCTACCTTGTGAGTTGCCGATTCTAAGTATCTCTTGTACGTGGAATTACACAATATTTGTCCTTTCGTGTGCAGCTTCTTTCACTGAACATATGTCTTTCGGATTTGGCCATGCTGTGGCACGTGTCAGAACGCCATCCCTTTGCAACGCTGCGTGACGTTGCACTGCAGGGGCAGAGCACATTCTGTGTATCCGTTCATCTGCTGATGGACACCTGGGCTGTTGTCACCTTTTGGCTATTGTGAATAATGCTGCTGTGAACACGGGTGTGTAAATATCCGTTGGGAGTGCCCGCTTTTAATTCTTTGGATATATTCCTACGAGTAGGACGGCTGGATCATGTGATAATTCTATGTTTAACTTTTTGAGGAACCTCCAAACTCTTTCACAGTGGCTATGCTTATTTACATTCCCATCAGCAATGCACAAGGGTTCCCGATGGCCCGAGTCCTTGCCAACACTTGTTATTTTCTGGTTTTTTGATAATGGTCATCCTAATGGCTTTTTTCCTTAAACCAAACTTTATTGATATAATTGATACACAATAAACAGTGCATATCTAAAGCATATAATCTAAGTTTTGACATACATATACACTTGTGAAACCATCACCAGGCTCAAGATTATTGCCATATCTATTATTTCAAAAGTTTCCTCAGGCCTCTTTATAATCCCTCCCTCCTTCTCCTCCTGCTTCTCAGGAAACTTCAACCATTTTTTTAGCCCTATGTATTTTGGTTCCCCTATCCTGCCTTATTCCCCATCTGTAAAGCTGATCTCTTGGATCAGAAGATGAAAGCAAAATTGCCTAGGAGACATATTCAATAGCTTTTACACACACCAAGTCCACTCCTCCCAGAAAGCCAGAAGGAGAACAAGACAAGTGTCAAGAACAGAATGTCTTTGAACTTGCAGTCTCTGCTTATACTTCCCTTTTCCCCAGATAGATACAGAGAAATCAGATTTAAATTATAGTTGCCTTTGAGGTAAGAATTATTACTCCAATATTATACACAAAAGAGCAGAGGCTTGAAGAGATTAGACAACTTGCTCAAAGTCCCATGACCCAACACTAAAAGCACAAACCATATAAGAAAAATTAGTAAGTTGGACCACATCAAAATTTAGAACTTTTGCACTTTAAAAGATACCATTAAAAAAATAAAAACACGGGGCACCTGGGTGGATTGGTGGGTTGAGCCTCTGACTTCGGCTTGGGTCATGATCCCAGGGTCCTGGGATCGAGCCCCGCATCGGGCTCTCTGCTCGGCGGGGAGCCTGCTTCCCTCTCTCTCTACCTCTGCCTGCCTCTCTGCCTACTTGTGATCTGTCAAATAAATAAATTAAAATCTTTTAAAAAATTTAAAAAAATAAGAACAAAGTCACAGACTGGGGCAAAGTATGTTTGTCAAATCATATATTATCAAATCATATATTTGATAAAAGGCCTTCATCAGAATATATAGGGAGCAAATAGAGGGCAAAAATTAAAAAATAAAAAAGAAGATATAGAGAGGATCTACAATGACCAATATAGAGAGAGTGCTCGACAACTGACCAAATTTTTTAAATGGGCAAAAGATTTAAACATACATTTCTCTAAAGAAGATATACTCATGTCTAACAAGCACATTAGGGAAATGCAAAATAAAACCCTAAGGAGATACAACTAGACACCCACCAGGACAGTTAGAATAAAAAAGGCAGGCAATTGAGGGGAAGAGAGAAACTGAAACCCTCTTGTTATTGGGAATATAAAATGGTACAATCACTTTGGATCACAGTTTGTTAGTTTCTTAAGAAGTTACACATAAAATTATAAGACAATCTAGCCATCCCACTCCTAGGAATCTATCAGAGAAATGAAAACACATGTCCACACAAAGATATGTACACCAATGTTCGTGGCACCATTATTCAGAAAGTCAAAAACTAGAAACATTCTAAACGTCCATCAGCTGATGAATGGGTAGATGTGGTATACCCACATGATGGAGCACTCTTGGGCAACCCAAGTGAATTCCCGACACATGCTACGACATGGATAAGCCTTAACGACATCATGCTAAGTGAAAGAACCCAGACCCGAAATACATATTGCATGATTCCCTTTCTAAAAGATGTCCAGAGAGAAACAAATGCATAGAGACAGAAAGTAGATGGAAATGTTCTAAAACAGGCTAATGGTGATGGTTCCACGACACTATAAATTTACACGGATCATTGAGTTGTATACTTATAATGAGTGAATTTTATGGGACGTAAATTATACCCCAATGTACCTGTTTTTTAAAAAAATCACACAAATGGTAAATGGTAGTAAAATATCAAAGGAAGTTATCGTGAAGGATTTATGGTTAAGGAATTTATGCAAAGAAAGGGGCAGGAAGTAGAATATAAGTTTCCTCAACCTCCCTAAAAATTCACGAAAGCTTCTTTAGGGGGTTACAGTAAGCAACCATACTGTAAATGATTCTTTCAAAAGAAGCCATTAATCATATTTATACCCTTTTACTGTGTTTTGGATTTCTCGCAGTTTTTCTTCAGTCTATTATACTCCCCAAGATTCTGTTAAGTTCCATACAGGGTGAATAAGTTTCTGTGATTTTATTTTAAACTCTGTTTGATTTGAATTCCCGAAACTGAAAGCACTTAGTAAAGAGCAAATAGTTACTGTGAATGTGTTCCTGTGGTCTAAAAACAATTCCTGAGCTTCCCCGAGGACATCTAAAACTGCTTACTGAGCTAATTGCACCAACCATGTATCCACAGTTATTTCTGTATAACAGTGGTTATTACTTATGAGCAGTTAAGTCTTCACAGATATATACAGAATATTCCACCAAAATTATCTGTGGCAGGAACTCAGTCTTCTGCCACAACCCCCAGCTGCCCTCCCTCCTGCTCTCTCTCTGGTCCAGGCTGGGCACATTGCTGCTCAGAATAAAGGACTACATTTCCCAGCCACCCTTGCAGCTAGATTTCTCCCTAAGCCTAAATTCTGGGCCACTTGTTGTAAGCAGAAGTATTGTGTGAGATTTCTGGAAATGGTGCTTAAAGTGAACAGACTCAGATAAAAGTAACCCCCTTTTTGCCCTTCTGCCTTGTCCCCTTCTCCAGGCCTGCCAAGAGAGCCTGAAGGGCAGAACTTCAATAGTCATTAGGACGAGGAGGTGACCTTTAAAGGATGAACAATGAGCTTAAGATGGTAGGGCAGCCTGGGTCCCTGATAATAGCCTGGAGCTAACGGGTAATATCCATTCTGGGCTGCCTGCCTCCATTCTTCTCTTACGGGATGGGGAAAACACCCCTATTTTGTTTAACAGACAGAAGCCACGTTTCTTTTACTCACACAGAACCTCCTCCTCATGACACACTGTCTAACAGAAAAAGAATCTACTGGAATCGTTTCTGTAAGGATCAAGAGAGAGGAGAGCGAGGAAATAAAGTCCGAAAGCTGCTGGCAGTGTGTCTGTGAGCCCTGGGCAGCGGGGATACAGTGGGGCTCTGTAGCCATGGTTACGGCGGCCACAGCTGCTATACTGGAAGTCATCTCAATAATAGGATTTATCGAACTATACTTAATGATGGCTGCCCAGTGAGGCAGCAAACGGTAAACATGCACACTATCACATGTTCATTTCCTAATTCTGATTTATCTTTTCCAAAGACTGGAGAATTATCCTAAGGTGAAAGCCAAGTCCACTAGGAGTCCCTAAAATGCTGATCTAACCAGAACATTCCCTCAAATCACCAAGTCTCCAACTATTTTCAGGTTCTTAAAATTCTCAAGAATACAGTACTTATTGACTGGGTAGAAGGTGACTACATTATCTAGCGGTCCTGATGTGCGTTTATCAGGCACGTAAGTCATGCACATTCAGGCTTAGGCTGGCTAGGTGTGGAGTCCCACTGTGCTTGCCACTTTCAGGCGTTCTTTCATGAACATAATGTGGTGGCTCTCTTCGCACTTTGTGCAAATAAATGTTTACTAAGTATTTCAGATGAGACCGAATTTCAAGATTTTTATACCCACAACAGTGGTGAGATAATGTGCCTGCCAACGTCCTCAGTGAAGAACTACAGGCTTTTATGACTGATGGAATAAATGAGGGTTGGTAGTTCTGCTCTGGCGCAGATGTATGTGGCACTAATTTAGGCTTAGAAATATTAAATGACTAAGAAAAGTACTTAGACACATAAAAATTAATTCCTGAGATTAACCTTTCCTCCAGAGGCCTCAGGATGTTATCTTTTTGAGTCTCGGATTCCTTCCCTGCACCAGAAATAAGATGGACAATATGACCTCTAAGCTTCTTTTTAGGGCTTGCTTCCTACGAACATGAATTTTCTCCTGGGAGTAACATAAAACAAAAACATAAAGAAGTAAATAACTGAGTAAACTGCATTGTTTTCTGATTTGCCGACAGGAAAATCTGGGAGACTAAATCAACTCACATCCCAATGTAGTTAAAAGTAAATGACTTGGATACTGTGACAAATGAACTTTCCTTTAACATTTCAAGTTACTGGTTATTTTAGATTATTAAAGTTTACACAGTAATATGTTAAAACTAAAAATACATGGTCCTGTCAAAATTAAAAGGAACTTGGCATGTAACTATTTGTCTTTCCCTAATACTTTCATTTATTTAATATTTTTTTAAAGATTTTATTTATTTGAGAGAGAGAGAGAGATTGAGAGAATAAGCAGGAGGGTGAGGGGTAGAGAGTGAGAGAGAGAGGGAGAAGCTGCTGAGCAGGGAGCCTGACGTGGGGCTCAATGCGGGGACCCTGGCATCATGACCTGAGCTGAAGGCAGACACCAAACTGACTGAGCCATCCATGTGCCTTTTCCTAATATTTTTAACAGGCGTACTTGGTACACATACCCTTAGAGATCTGCTCTGGCTGAGAGAAACACATTCCAAGCTTATCCAAAGGGGTGCATTTGCACGTGGCAAAGAAAGCACTCACAAAATCCTCCCATTTGGGGGCTGTTCAGAGATCTTCTCCATAGTTTAAAGTTCGGAATGTGATCAGTCTGGTCAGCGGACCTAACCTGCCCAAGCTGAAGCAACCTTTAGGGGTCTGGAAATTAGAAAATGTGGCTGAGAAGCTGTTGGGCTGACAGGTCGAAGGAGAGCTCTACTTACTGTGATGTTTGGAGAATGTGAGGTCCTCTCACAAGACATCTTTTGGGGTGCCCGGGTGTCTCAGGTGATTAAGCATCTGACTTCAGCTCAGGTCATGATCTCAAGGTCCTGGGATCGAGCCCTTTGTCAAGGTGTCTACTTGTCCCTCTGTCCCTCCCCCTACTCATGCTCTTTCTAATAAACAAATAGAACTTTTTTTTTTTTCTTAAGAAAAAGACATATTTTAAGTTCCTGGAATTTTTTTTTTTAAATTTTATTTTTTATAAACATATATTTTTTTCCCCAGGGGTACAGGTCTGTGAATCGCCAGGTTTACACACTTCACAGCACTCACGATAGCACATACCCTCCCCAATGTCCATAACCCCAAACCCCCTCTCCCAACCCCCCTCCCCCCAGCAATCCTCAGTTTGTTTTGTGAGATTAAGAGTCACTTATGGTTTATCTCCCTCCCAATCCCATCTTGCTTCATTTACTCTTCTCCTACCCCCTTAACCCCCCATGTTGCATCTCCTCTCCCTCATATCAGGGAGATCACATGATAGTTGTCTTTCTCCGATTGACTTATTTTGCTAAGCATGATACCCTCTAGTTCCATCCACGTCGTCGCAAATGGCAAGATTTCATTTCTTTTGATGGCTGCATAGTATTCCATTCTGTATATATACCACATCTTCTTAATCCATTCGTCTGTTGATGGACATCTAGGTTCTTTCCATAGTTTGGCTATTGTAGACATTGCTGCTATAAACATTCGGGTGCACGTGCCCCTTCAGATCACTACGTTTGTATCTTTAGGGTAAATACCCAGTAGTGCAATTGCTGGGTCATAGGGTAGTTCTATTTTCAACATTTTGAGGAACCTCCATGCTGTTTTCCAGAGTGGTTGCACCAGCTTGCATTCCCACCAACAGTGTAGGAGGGTTCCCCTTTCTCC